>NC_061501.1:19662239-19724739 GCF_022539355.2 Hippoglossus stenolepis | reverse complement strand
TCTGAGGACACACACTGTCTCACTGTCTCTGAGGACACACACTGTCTCACTGTCTCTGAGGACACACACTGTCTCACTGTCTCTGAGGACACACACTGTCTCAGTGTCTCTGAGGACACACACTGTCTCACTGTCTCTGAGGACACACACTGTCTCTGAGGGCACACACTGTCTCACTGTCTCTGAGGACACACTGTCTCTGAGGACACAAACTGCCTCACTGTATCTGAGGACACACACTGTCTCACTGTCTCTGAGGACACACACTGACTCTGAGGACACACACTGTCTCACTGTCTCTGAGGACACACACTGTCTCACTGTCTCTGAGACACACACTGTCTCTGAGGACACAAACTGCCTCACTGTCTCTGAGGACACACACTGACCCTGAGGACACACACTGTCTCACTGTCTCTGAGGACACACTGTCTCACTGACTCTGAGGACACACACTGTCTCACTGACTCTGAGGACACACACTGTCTCTGAGGACACACACTGTCTCACTGACTCTGAGGACAAACACTGTCTCTGAGGAGACACACTGTCTCAGAGGACACACACTGACTCACTGTCTCTGAGGACAAACACTGTCTCAGTGTCTCTGAGGACACACACTGACTCACTGTCTCTGAGGACACACACTGTCTCAGTGTCTCTGAGGACACACACTGTCTCACTGTCTCTGAGGACACACACTGTCTCTGAGGGCACACACTGTCTCACTGTCTCTGAGGACACACTGTCTCTGAGGACACACACTGCCTCACTGTATCTGAGGACACACACTGTCTCACTGTCTCTGAGGACACACACTGACTCTGAGGACACACACTGTCTCACTGTCTCTGAGGACACACACTGTCTCACTGTCTCTGAGGACACACACTGTCTCACTGTCTCTGAGGACACACACTGTCTCTGAGGACACACACTGTCTCACTGTCTCTGAGGACACACTGTCTCTGAGGACACAAACTGCCTCACTGTATCTGAGGACACACACTGTCTCACTGTCTCTGAGGACACACACTGACTCTGAGGACACACACTGTCTCACTGTCTCTGAGGACACACACTGTCTCACTGTCTCTGAGACACACACTGTCTATGAGGACACAAACTGCCTCACTGTCTCTGAGGACACACACTGACCCTGAGGACACACACTGTCTCACTGTCTCTGAGGACACACTGTCTCACTGACTCTGAGGACACACACTGTCTCACTGACTCTGAGGACACACACTGTCTCTGAGGACACACACTGTCTCACTGACTCTGAGGACAAACACTGTCTCTGAGGAGACACACTGTCTCAGAGGACACACACTGACTCACTGTCTCTGAGGACAAACACTGTCTCAGTGTCTCTGAGGACACACACTGACTCACTGTCTCTGAGGACACACACTGTCTCAGTGTCTCTGAGGACACACACTGTCTCACTGTCTCTGAGGACACACTGTCTCTGAGGACACAAACTGCCTCACTGTATCTGAGGACACACACTGTCTCACTGTCTCTGAGGACACACACTGACTCTGAGGACACACACTGTCTCACTGTCTCTGAGGACACACACTGTCTCACTGTCTCTGAGACACACACTGTCTCTGAGGACACAAACTGCCTCACTGTCTCTGAGGACACACACTGACACACTGTCTCACTGTCTCTGAGGACACACACTGTCTCACTGTCTCTGAGGACACACACTGTCTCACTGACTCTGAGGACACACACTGACTCTGAGGACACACACTGTCTCACTGACTCTGAGGACAAACACTGTCTCTGAGGAGACACACTGTCTCAGAGGACACACACTGACTCACTGTCTCTGAGGACACACATTGTCTCAGTGTCTCTGAGGACACACACTGACTCACTGTCTCTGAGGACACACACTGACTCACTGTCTCAGAGGACACACACTGTCTCAGTGTCTCTGAGGACACACACTGACTCACTGTCTTAGAGGACAAACACTGTCTCTGAGGACACACACTGTGTCACTGACTCTGAGGACACACACGGTCTCACTGTCTCTGAGGACACTCACTGTGGTGGACACCTCTGACATCACTCCTCAATAGAAACACATGGACCTATCTTCAGGAAGCTGACTGAGTGCATCTGGTGTTTTGGTGACAGGATGAGTCTGGAGAGATTGAGATGTTCTGGGTGAGTTAGAGATCAACTGAACCAACCAGACGTGGATTTAAACTTCCCTTATCCGTCCCTTTAAGGAGAGTGTGCACCACACAACAGTGGAGAGTCACTGTGGTCAGTGGGCGGAGCTTTTATACGGGTTGATCTCCAACTTAACCTGGAGCAGGTTAGCCGTTCATCAGAAGTTACCATGGTGATTTACCTCGTTAAGAAGTGGACGAGCTTCGTAGGACTGAAAAAACTAAACCTGAAGTTAACCTGATAACCACAAATCCTGCTTGGTAGCACAGACCCTGGATCTGTGATACTGACTGTGTTTAGTAACATACTGATGAAAGCAGCGTGACTGACTCCAACCATCTACTGACCTCAGAGTCTCCAGTCGACAGGTTGGACTCTCCTGTAGATCAAGCAGCTCCTTCACTCCTGAGTCCTGCAGGTTGTTTCCTCTCAGACCCAGTTCTCAGGAGGCAAGATTTAGATGAGAGGGTTTGACCTCAGAGCTGAAGCCAGAGAAGAACAGCTGATCTCTGACAGACTGCAGCTCCACAACCTGGATAAAGAATAAAACTTAATTGTAAATTAAACTGAGTTCATGTGTGAAAATAACAGACACATATTCATGTCACACAGACTCATAACATGGAAGATAAATATGAAATCAGACATGTTGGACTAAAAACGAGTCCTGATTCAGTACAAATAGATTATTTGGACCCGGTCTCTGTCCTGCAGATCAGTTTAGGAAATCCAGAACTAAACTCAGTGTTTTAACAAGTAGCTGAATATTTAAAATGTCACAGATTAATTAATGAATGGATTCAAGTTATGTATGAAGAGCAATTATGTTAAATTAGAATTAAATGAGACAAATTGTGTATAAATGCTGTATTATAGATATGAGATCTACAAAAGTCAGTCAGTGAACTGACGTCAGAGTCTCCAGTCGACAGGTTGGACTCTGTAGAAAACCACACAGCTCCTTCACTCCTGAGTCCTGCAGGTCGTTGTTACTCAGATTCAGTTCTCTCAGATGAGAGGGGGTTGACCTCAGAGCTGAAGCCAGAGAAGAACAGCTGATCTCTGACAGTCTGCAGTGATTCAACCTGGATAAAGAATAAAACTTAGCTGTAAATTAAACTGAGTTCATGTGTGAAAATAAAGGACTTTGACTAAACATCACTGTCTCTGTTTTCAGACCTGAAGTCTGAGTCAAGTTGTTCTGGACATTTTCTGGAACATTTCCTGCAGCCTCCTAATAAAGTTTCTGAGTGAGTCCATGTGAGAATAGAGCAGGTGAATGTCCAGAGGATTCACAGAGACGAGTGGACGTGTTGATGAGGTTTCTAACACGTGACAGACGTGAAACTGGAAGAACACAAATATCTCAGGATGAAGAAGAGGAGCCGTACACGTAGAAGACGAAGACGTCAACTTGGAAACACGAGGAGATTCCAGATCTTTTGGTGATGAGGGCCGACGCCGGTGTGGATGAGCTGTAAACAACAACACTGATCTTTCCACAGCAGAGTTTATACGTCATGTCCGGCCTCCTGCTGCTCCACCCGTTCTTCATATGTGAAAGTCAAACTCCAGAAAATGTCCAGACACTATTTTACAGAGTTCATGACTGAAAACAGCTTGAAAGTCCTCGTGTCCTCGGGGTTCAGTTGTTTGTAATATGTAACTTCACCACTAGATGTCTCTAAATATCTTGCTGGACATGTTCAGGAGTCGTACACGTGAACAAGTGGACTACGTTCACATGTACGACACCTGAGACGTCACTAACTCCTTCACAGTGAACCTGTAACTTAACATAACTTAACGTAACCATGGTTATCATGGAGATATGTGTTTTGGCTCCGCCCCTCGTCTGAATGTTCCCACATGTTCCTGTTGCTGTGAACGAGTCGGACCCGGACAATCTCCTGCTGCTGCTTCAGCTCCAGAGAATGTCCGACCCACTTGTCAGAACATGTTCCACAGTTGATGTGTGAAAGGCGAGCAGTTCTATGATCATGTTTTTTTGAAGTGGTGAAGATCTGAGCAGCAGTTGGACCAGTTGAAAGTGGTGCAGGGAGCCTGAGGAACACGTGTGTACAGGGCGGACAGAGATCTAGTGGTGAAAAGATAAAGGCATGGACGACCCCGTGTAAGTCCTGAAACCAGAGGAAGGGTTTCATGTTGGAAATGAACCCAAAGTGGAAGAAACAGGGCTGAAGAACTTGGTCCTAAAAATAAAAGGAATCAAATATAATCAACTTGGACTCTGGACCCTGAGCCCAGTCCCAGAACACCAACGCAGCACGCTGTCATGTGGTCAGTCCACAGGACCACCGGACAAGTCCTGGTTAGCTTCCACAGAAACATTACATGTACACATTGTCCAGCATTGGATTGTTTCTCTGTCAGTAAAACTTCAGTCACATTGAGCCGGACTCGGTCCTCAGCTCATTCTACAAACATCTCTCAGCTCAGTATCAGTGTTCACTGTTAGGAACACATGTTCTGCACTTTGACCTTCAAGCTCCAGTGTGGAAGATTCAGGTGAAAGGATCCATTGTTAGAAACTGAAGAGAAAAGAATCCTAGAGATGTTTTCACTAGTTTCATCTGAATTGTACCAATTGTTGTTTTTTTTACTTTAGAATGAGACATTTATATTTAAAAACTTTAAATATAAATACTTTATCTTTAAATACTTTATATTGACATACTTTATATTTACATACTGTATATTTACATACTTTATAAATAAATACTTTATATTAAGACTGAACCTTTAACATTAAAACATGATGTCTGACCTCAGAGTCTCCAGTCGACAGGTTGGACTCTGTAGAAAACCACACAGCTCCTTCACTCCTGAGTCCTGCAGGTCGTTGTTTCTACTCAGATCCAGTTCTCTCAGATGAGAGGGGTTTGACCTCAGAGCTGAAGCCAGAGAAGAACAGCTGATCTCTGACAGTCTGCAGCTCCTCAACCTGGATAAAGAATAAAACTTAACTGTAAATTAAACTGAGTTCATGTGTGAAAATAACAGACACATATTCATGTGAGCACAGACTCATAACATGGAAGATAAATATGAAATCAGACATGTTGGACTAAAAACGAGTCCTGATTCAGTACAAATAGATTATTTGGACCCGGTCTCTGTCCTGCAGATCAGTTTAGGAAATCCAGAACTAAACTCAGTGTTTTAACAAGTAGCTGAATATTTAAAATGTCACAGATTAATTAATGAATGGATTCAAGTTATGTATGAAGAGGAATTATGTTAAATTAGAATTAAATGAGATAAATTGTGTATAAATGCTGTTTTATAGATATGAGATCTACAAAAGTCAGTGAACTGACCTCAGAGTCTCCAGTCGACAGGTTGGACTCTGTAGAAAACCACACAGCTCCTTCACTGCTGAGTCCTGCAGGTCGTTTCTACTCAGATCCAGTTCTCTCAGATGAGAGGGGTTTGACCTCAGAGCTGAAGCCAGAGAAGAACAGCTGATCTCTGACAGTCTGCAGCTCTTCAACCTGGATAAAGAAATATGAATATTAGAATGTGTCCTCCTGTTGTTGTGGATCGTCATCATGTCAACACAGACTCTCAACATGCTGCTGACCTCAGTCCAGTCTGTGACCTGAAGATAAATATCAGATCAGACATGTTGGACCATTGTTTCATTCATCAGCTTCTTCTCTGTGTTGGTCACTGAGCAGGTTTGTGTAATTAAACACTGTTTAAAGTAGGGATGGCTCCTGACAGTCACTTCCTGTTTGTTTCTATACTTATCAACTGTCCAACGTGTTTCAATAAGAATGTGTCTTATTCTGAAAAGCTGAGGAGGACGAGTGCTCGGCCTCAGTCCACATGTTATTTACTGACACTTTCTTAGTGATCAGGAGCAGGTGAGTGCAGGTGAATGGAGCTGATGAGGTGGACGTGACTGACAGGCTGGGTGAGGGACAGATGACTGAGGGACAGTGAGCAGAGCAGAACTGAGACAATTTAAATAAATAATGACCCAATAAGAAAGAAAGTCTGAAAAGTGAACAAGGATTTAAGGACCTCAGAGTCTCCAGTCGACAGTTTGGACTCTCCAGTCCAGAACACAGCAGCTTCACTCCTGAGTCCTGCAGCTCATTGAAGCTCAGATCCAGTTCTCTCAGATGTGAGGGGTCTGACTTCAGAGCTGAGGCCAAGACTTCACACTGAGTCTCTGAGAGTTCACAACCACAGAGTCTGTAATTAAAGAAAATATCTGTTAGAATAAAATCAGAAAACACAACATTCATACAAAACGTGATCATGTGACCCTCACCCTGGTAAATCCCCTCTTTGCCTCATGAACATGTTAAAAACTCCTCAAGAGAATCCTTTCAGATTTGGTTCAAGCGTTCATTCAGACTGACAGAGGAACTCATTAGATTCAGGTGGTCAAAGGTCAAAGGTCAAGGTCATACAACATGTTCATTCAGACTGACAGAGGAACTCATTAGATTCAGGTGGTCAGAGGTCAAAGGTCAAGGTCACACAACATGTTCATTCAGACTGACAGAGGAACTCATTAGATTCAGGTGGTCAAAGGTCAAAGGTCAAGGTCACACAACATGTTCATTCAGACTGACAGAGGAACTCATTAGATTCAGGTGGTCAAGGTCAAAGGTCAAGGTCACACAACATGTTCATGGCTTCTTGAAGTCTCAAGTCTGTCTTCAGGGGATTTCTTCACATTTTGACCAGTTGGACTCAAAGATAAACTGATTAGATTTCAGGGGTCAAAGGTCAAAGGTTACAGTGACCTCATATTATTGTGAATGCAACATGTCAGGAACCTGGAGGGACGGACACTGCACTGGTTGGTGGTGGCGTACAAACGCAGGGTGGGCACACACACACACACACACACACACACACACACACACACACACACACACACACACACACACACACACCTTCCAAAAACCCACTTAGGAGGGTCATATTTAAATATTTATTTTGTAATTTCTATTAAAGGCTGAATGCACGAGCATAAATATACACAAAGAAATGCAGTTATGCAACTTTGTCTGTTCAATGCACAATATTCACATTAATATTAATTGACTCTGAGGACACACACTGTCTCACTGTCTCTGAGGACACACACTGTTTGTGAGGACACACACTGTCTCACTGACTCTGAGGACACACTTCTGACTCTGAGGACACACACTGTCTCATTGTCTCTGAGGACACACACTGACTCTGAGGACACACTTCTGACTCTGAGGACACACTGTCTCATTGTCTCTGAGGACACACACTGTTTGTGAGGACACACACTGTCTCACTGACTCTGAGGACACATACTGTCTCACTGTCTCTGAGGACACACACTGACTCTGAGGACACACACTGTCTCACTGACTCTGAGGACACACACTGTCTCTGAGGACACACACTGACTCTGAGGACACACACTGTCTCACTGACTCTGAGGACACACACTGTCTCTGAGGACACACACTGACTCTGAGGACACACACTGTCTCACTGTGTCTGAGGACACACACTGTCTCTGAGAACACACACTGTCTCTGAGAACACACACTGTCTGACTGTCTCTGAGGACACACACTGTCTCAATGTCTCTGAAGACACAAACTGACTCTGAGGACACACACTGTCTCTGAGGACACACACTGTCTCTGAGAACACACACTGTCTGACTGTCTCTGAGGACACACACTGTCTCATTGACTCTGAGGACACTCACTGACTCTGAGGACACACACTGTCTCACTGTCTCTGAGGACACACACTATCTCTGAGGACACACACTGTCTCACTGACTCTGAGGACACACACTGTCTCACTGACTCTGATGACACACACTGTCTCACTGTCTCTGAGGACACTCACTGACTCTGAGTACACACACTGTCTCACTGTCTCTGAGGACACACACTGTCTCTGAGGACACACACTGTCTCACTGACTCTGAGGACACACACTCTCTCACTGTGTCTGAGGACACACACTGTCTCTGAGAACACACACTGTCTGACTGTCTCTGAGGACACACACTGTCTCACTGTCTCTGAGGACACACACTGTCTCAGAGGACACACACTGACTCAATGTCTCTGAGGACACTCACTGACTCTGAGTACACACACTGTCTCTGAGGACACACACTGTCTCTGAGGACACACACTGTCTCACTGTCTCTGAGGACACACACTGACTCTGAGGAAACACACTGACTCATTGACTCTGAGGACACTCACTGACTCTGAGGACACACACTGTCTCACTGTCTCTGAGGACACACATTGTCTCTGAGAACACACACTGTCTGACTGTCTCTGACGACACACTGTCTCACTGACTCTGAGGACACACACTGACTCATTGACTCTGAGGACACTCACTGACTCTGAGGACACACACTGTCTCACTGTCTCTGAGGACACACACTGTCTCTGAGGACACACACAATAACTCTGAGGACACAGACTGTCTCTGAGGACACACACACTGACTATGAGAACACACACTGTCTCTGAGGACACAGACTGTCTCTGAGCACACACACACTGACTATGAGAACACACACTGTCTCTGAGGACACACACTGTCTCACTGACTCTGAGGACACACACTGTCTCTTAGGACACACACTGTCTCACTGACTCTGAAGAAACACACTGTCTCACTGACTCTGAGGACACACACTGTCTCTGAGGACACACACTGTCTCACTGACTCTGAGGACACACACTGTCTCTGAGGACACACACTGTCTCACTGACTCTGAGGACACACACTGACTCTGAGGACACACACTGTCTCACTGACTCTGAGGACACACACTGTCTCACTGACTCTGAAGAAACACACTGTCTCACTGTCTCTGAGGACACACACTGTCTCACTGACTCTGAGGACACACACTGTCTAATTGTCTCTGAGGACACACACTGACTCTGAGGACACATACTGTCTCACTGTCTCTGAGGACACACACTGACTCTGAGGACACACACTGTCTCACTGACTCTGAGGACACACACTGTCTCACTGACTCTGAGGACACACACTGTCTCTGAGGACACTCACTGACTCTGAGGACACACATTGTCTCTGAGGACACAAACTAACTCTGAGGACACTGTCTCACTGACTCTGAGGACACACACTGTCTCTGAGGACACACACTGTCTCACTGACTCTGAGGACACACACTGTCTCTGAGGACACAAACTAACTCTGAGGACACACACTGTCTCACTGTGTCTGAGGACACACACTGTCTCTGAGAACACACATTGTCTCAATGTCTCTGAAGACACAAACTGACTCTGAGGACACACACTGTCTCTGAGGACACACACTGTCTCTGAGAACACACACTGTCTCAATGTCTCTGAAGACAAAAACTGACTCTGAGGACACACACTGTCTCTGAGGACACACACTGTCTCTGAGGACACACACTGTCCCTGAGGACACACACTGACTCTGAGGACACACACTGTCTCTGAGGACACAAACTAACTCTAAGGACACACACTGTCTCACTGACTCTGAGGACACACACTGTCTCTGAGGACACACACTGTCTCAATGTCTCTGAAGACACAAACTGTCTCTGAGGACACACACTGTCTCTGAGAACACACACTGTCTCACTGACTCTGAGAACACACACTGTCTCATTGTCTCTGAGGACACACACTGTCTCACTGACTCTGAGGACACACACTGACTCATTGACTCTGAGGACACTCACTGACTCTGTGGACACACACTGACTGAGGACACACACTGTCTCACTGTGTCTGAGGACACACACTGTCTCTGAGAACACACACTGTCTCACTGTCTCTGAGGACACACACTGTCTAATTGTCTCTGAGGACACACACTGACTCTGAGGACACACACTGTCTCACTGACTCTGAGGACACACACTGTCTCACTGACTCTGAGGACACACACTGTCTCTGAGGACACTCACTGACTCTGAGGACACACACTGTCTCTGAGGACACACACTGTCTCACTGACTCTGAGGACACACACTGTCTCACTGACTCTGAGGACACACACTGTCTCTGAGGACACTCACTGACTCTGAGGACACACATTGTCTCTGAGGACACACACTGTCTCACTGACTCTGAGGACACACACTGTCTCTGAGGACACAAACTAACTCTGAGGACACACACTGTCTCTGAGAACAACCATTGTCTCAATGTCTCTGAAGACACAAACTGACTCTGAGGACACACACTGTCTCTGAGAACACACACTGTCTCAATGTCTCTGAAGACAAAAACTGACTCTGAGGACACACACTGTCTCTGAGGACACACACTGTCTCTGAGGACACACACTGTCTCTGAGGACACAAACTAACTCTAGGGACACACACTGTCTCACTGACTCTGAGGACACACACTGTCTCTCTGTCTCTGAGGACACACACTGTCTCACTGTCTCTGAGGACACACACTGTCTCTGAAGACACACACTGTCTCACTGTCTCTGAGGACACACAATGACTCTGAGGACACACACTGTATCACTGTCTCTGAGGACACACTGTCTCACTGACTCTGAGGACACACACTGTCTCTGAGGACACACACTGTCTCTGAGGACACACACTGTCTCACTGACTCTGAGGACACACACTGTATCACTGTCTCTGAGGACACACACTGTCTTACTGACTCTGAGGACACACACTGTCTCTGAGGACACACACTGACTCTGAGGACACACACACTGTCTCACTGACTCTGAGGACACACACTGTCTCTGAGGACACACACTGACTCTGAGGACACACACTGTCTCTGAGGACACACACTGTCTCACTGACTCTGAGGACACACACTGTCTCTGAGGACACACACTGTCTCACTGACTCTGAGGACACACACTGTCTCACTGACTCTGAGGACACACACTGTCTCTGAGGACACTCACTGACTCTGAGGACACACATTGTCTCTGAGGACACACACTGTCTCACTGACTCTGAGGACACACACTGTCTCTGAGGACACAAACTAACTCTGAGGACACACACTGTCTCTGAGAACAACCATTGTCTCAATGTCTCTGAAGACACAAACTGACTCTGAGGACACACACTGTCTCTGAGAACACACACTGTCTCAATGTCTCTGAAGACAAAAACTGACTCTGAGGACACACACTGTCACTGAGGACACACACTGTCCCTGAGGACACACACTGACTCTGAGGACACACACTGTCTCTGAGGACACAAACTAACTCTAGGGACACACACTGTCTCACTGACTCTGAGGACACACACTGTCTCTCTGTCTCTGAGGACACACACTGTTTCACTGTCTCTGAGGACACACACTGTCTCTGAAGACACACACTGTCTCACTGTCTCTGAGGACACACAATGACTCTGAGGACACACACTGTATCTCTGTCTCTGAGGACACACTGTCTCACTGACTCTGAGGACACACACTGTCTCTGAGGACACACACTGTCTCACTGATTCTGAGGACACACACTGTATCACTGTCTCTGAGGACACACACTGTCTTACTGACTCTGAGGATACACACTGTCTCTGAGGACACACACTGTCTCTGAGGACACACACACTGTCTCACTGACTCTGAGGACACACACTGTCTCTGAGGACACACACTGACTCTGAGGACACACACTGTCTCTGAGGACACACACTGTCTCACTGACTCTGAGGACACACACTGTCTCTGAGGACACACACTGTCTCACTGACTCTGAGGACACACACGGTCTCACTGTCTCTGAGGACACACACTGTCTCTGAGGACACACACTGTGGTGGACACCTCTGACATCACTCCTCAATAGAAACACATGGACCTATCTTCAGGAAGCTGACTGAGTGCATCTGGTGTTTTGGTGACAGGATGAGTCTGGAGAGATTGAGATGTTCTGGGTGAGTTAGAGATCAACTGAACCAACCAGACGTGGATTTAAACTTCCCTTATCCGTCCCTTTAAGGAGAGTGTGCACCACACAACAGTGGAGAGTCACTGTGGTCAGTGGGCGGAGCTTCAATACGGGTTGATCTCCAACTTAACCTGGAGCAGGTTAGCCGTTCATCAGAAGTTACCATGGTGATTTACCTCGTTAAGAAGTGGACGAGCTTCGTAGGACTGAAAAAACTAAACCTGAAGTTAACCTGAAAACCACAAATCCTGCTTGGTAGCACAGACCCTGGATCTGTGATACTGACTGTGTTTAGTAACATACTGATGAAAGCAGCGTGGACTGACTCCAACCATCTACTGACCTCAGAGTCTCCAGTCGACAGGTTGGACTCTCCTGTAGATCAAGCAGCTCCTTCACTCCTGAGTCCTGCAGGTCGTTTCCTCTCAGATCCAGTTCTCTCAGATGAGAGGGGTTTGACCTCAGAGCTGAAGCCAGAGAAGAACAGCTGATCTCTGACAGTCTGCAGCTCTTCAACCTGGATAAAGAATAAAACTTAACTGTAAATTAAACTGAGTTCATGTGTGAAAATAAAGGACTTTGACTAAACATCACTGTCTCTGTTTTCAGACCTGAAGTCTGAGTCAAGTTGTTCTGGACATTTTCTGGAACTTTTCCTGCAGCCTCCTAATAAAGTTTCTGAGTGAGTCCATGTGAGAATAGAGCAGGTGAATGTCCAGAGGATTCACAGAGAGCGAGTGGACGTGTTGACGAGGTTTCTAACACGTGACGGACGTGAAACTGGAAGAACACAAATATCTCAGGATGAAGAAGAGGAGCCGTACACGTAGAAGACGAAGACGTCAACTTGGAAACACGAGGAGATTCCAGATCTTTTGGTGATGAGGGCCGACGCCGGTGTGGATGAGCTGTAAACAACAACACTGATCTTTCCACAGCAGAATTTATACGTCATGTCCGGCCTCCTGCTGCTCCACCCGTTCTTCATATGTGAAAGTCAAACTCCAGAAAATGTCCAGACACTATTTTACAGAGTTCATGACTGAAAACAGCTTGAAAGTCCTCGTGTCCTCGGGGTTCAGTTGTTTGTAATATGTAACTTCACCACTAGATGTCTCTAAATATCTTGCTGGACATGTTCAGGAGTCGTACACGTGGACAAGTGGACTACGTTCACATGTACAACACCTGGAGACGTCACTAACTCCTTCACAGTGAACCTGTAACTTAACATAACTTAACGTAACCATGGTAATCATGGAGATATGTGTTTTGGCTCCGCCCCTTGTCTGAATGTTCCCACATGTTCCTGTTGCTGTGAACGAGTCGGACCCGGACAATCTCCTGCTGCTGCTTCAGCTCCAGAAAATGTCCGACCCACTTGTCAGAACATGTTCCACAGTTGATGTGTGAAAGGGCGAGCAGTTCTATGATCATGTTTCCTTGAAGTGGCGATGATCTGAGCAGCAGTTGGACCAGTTGAAAGTGGTGCAGGGAGCCTGAGGAACACGTGTGTACAGGGCGGGACAGAGATCTAGTGGTGAAAAGATAAAGGCATGGACGACCCCGTGTAAGTCCTGAAACCAGAGGAAGGGTTTCATGTTGGAAATGAACCCAAAGTGGAAGAAACAGGGCTGAAGAACTTGGTCCGAAAAATAAAAGGAATCAAATATAATCCACTTGGACTCTGGACCCTGAGCCCAGTCCCAGAACACCAACGCAGCACGCTGTCATGTGGTCAGTCCACAGGACCACCGGGACAAGTCCTGGTTAGCTTCCACAGAAACATTACATGTACACATTGTCCAGCATTGGATTGTTTCTCTGTCAGTAAAACTTCAGTCACATTGAGCCTGACTCGGTCCTCAGCTCATTCTACAAACATCTCTCAGCTCAGTATCAGTGTTCACTGTTAGGAACACATGTTCTGCACTTTGACCTTCAAGCTCCAGTGTGGAAGATTCAGGTGAAAGGATCCATTGTTAGAAACTGAAGAGAAAAGAATCCTAGAGATGTTTTCACTAGTTTCATCTGAATTGTGCAAATTGTTGTTTTCTTTACTTTGGAGGAGCCATTTATATTTAAGTACTTTATATTTACATACTTTAGAATTAAATACTTTATATTTAAATATATACATTATATTTAGACTGAACCTTGAACATTAAAACATGATGTCTGACCTCAGAGTCTCCAGTCGACAGGTTGGACTCTGTAGAAAACCACACAGCTCCTTCACTCCTGAGTCCAGCAGGTCGTTGTTACTCAGATCCAGTTCTCTCAGATGAGAGGGGTTTGACCTCAGAGCTGAAGCCAGAGAAGAACAGCTGATCTCTGACAGTCTGCAGCCCCACAAACTGGATAAAGAAATATGAATATTAGAATGTGTCCTCCTGTTGTTGTGGATCGTCATCATGTCAACACAGACTCTCAACATGCTGCTGACCTCAGTCCAGTCTGTGACCTGAAGATAAATATCAGATCAGACATGTTGGACCATTGTTTCATTCATCTCCTTCTTCTCTGTGTTTGGTCACTGAGCAGGTTTGTGTAATTAAACACTGTTTAAAGTAGGGATGGCTCCTGACAGTCACTTCCTGTTTGTTTCTATACTTATCAACTGTCCAACGTGTTTCAATAAGAATGTGTCTTATTTTGAAAACCTGAGGAGGACGAGTGCTCGGCCTCAGTCCACATGTTATTTACTGACACTTTCTTAGTGATCAGGAGCAGGTGAGTGCAGGTGAATGGAGTTGATGAGGTGGACGTGACTGACAGGCTGGGTGAGGGACAGATGACTGAGGGACAGTGAGCAGAGCAGAACTGAGACAATTTAAATAAATAATGACCCAATAAGAAAGAAAGTCTGAAAAGTGAACAAGGATTTAAGGACCTCAGAGTCTCCAGTCGACAGTTTGGACTCTCCAGTCCAGAACACAGCTGCTTCACTCCTGAGTCCTGCAGCTCATTGAAGCTCAGATCCAGTTCTCTCAGATGTGAGGGGTCTGACTTCAGAGCTGAGGCCACGACTTCACACTGAGTCTCTGAGAGTTCACAACCACCGAGTCTGTAATTAAAGAAAATATCTGTGAGAATAAAATCAGAAAACACAACATTCATACAAAACGTGATCATGTGACCCTCACCCTGGTAAATCCCCTCTTTGCCTCATGAACATGTTAAAAACTCCTCAAGAGAATCCTTTCAGATTTGGTTCAAGCGTTCATTCAGACTGACAGAGGAACTCATTAGATTCAGGTGGTCAGAGGTCAAAGGTCAAGGTCACACAACATGTTCATGGCTTCTTGAAGTCTCAAGTCTGTCTTTAGGGGATTTCTTCACATTTTGACCAGTTGGACTCAAAGATAAACTGATTAGATTTCAGGGGTCAAAGGTCAAAGGTTACAGTGACCTCAATATTGTGAATGCAACATGTCAGGAACCTGGAGGACGGACACTGCACTGGTTGGTGGTGGCGTACAAACGCAGGGTGGGCACACACACACACACACACACACACACACACACACACACACACACACACACACACACACACACACACACACACACACACACACACACACACACACACACACACACACACACACACACACACACACACACTCTCTTCACTGATTGAACATGTTATTGATCATGTCTGGACTCACCGAGCCTTCCTGCAGTTCCTCACAGCTGGGATCAGTCTCCGTCGACCCTGGTCTGATGTGTTGAACTTCTCCAGGTCCAACTCATCCAGAACCTCCTCTGACATCTGCAGCATGTAGGCCAGAGCTGAGCAGTGGATCTCAGAGAGTTCCTCCTCTGATTTTTCTCTGACGTCAGGAACTGTTGCATCTGCTGATGAACTGAGTGGTCGTTCATCTCAGTCAGACAGTGGAAGATGTTGATGCTTCTGTCAGGAGAAATGTCATCACTCTCCATCTTCTTCAGGTTGTTGATGACTCTCTGGATGATCTTTGGATTGTTCCCTGTCCGACCCAGCAGGCCTCCTAAGACTCTCTGGTTGGACTCCAGACTGAGGCCGTGAAGGAAGCGAACAAACAGGTCCAGATGACCATTTGTACTGGTGAGGGATTTCTCCATGGTTCTCTTCAGGAGGTCATCCAGGGAGAAGGTACTGTCTGTGTTCCCATATGTTCCCAAGAAGTTGTTGAGTTCTTCTGTGTTCCTCTTGGTGTAACAGTGGAACATGTAGACTGCAGCCAGAAACTCCTGAACGCTCAGATGAACAAAGCAGTAGACTGATTTCTGGAAGATCACACACTCTCTTCTGAAGATCTCAGTACAAACTCCTGAGTACACCGAGGCCTCTGTGACATTAAGACCACACCGCTCCAGGTCTTCTTGGTAGAACATGATGTTTCCTTCCTCCAGATGTTTAAGCGCCAGCCTCCCCAGCTTCAGAAGAACGTCCCTGTCAGCCTCCGTCAGCTGCTGTGGAGTCGTCTCATGTCCCTCACCGTACTTGTTGTTCTTCCTCTTTGTCTGAACCAGCAGGAAGTGTGAGTACAGGTCAGTCAGGGTCTTGGGCAGCTCTCCTCTCTGGTCTGTGGTCAACATGTGCTCCAGAACTGTAGCACTGATCCAGCAGAAGACTGGGATTTGACACATGATGTGGAGGCTCCTGGACGTCTTGATGTGTGAGATGATTCTGCTGCACAGCTCTTCATCACTGAATCTCCTCCTGAAGTACTCCTCCTTCTGGGCGTCAGTGAAGCCTCGTACTTCTGTGACCCTGTCAACACATGTAGGAGGGATCTGATTGGCCGCCGCAGGTCTGGAGGTTATCCAGACGAGAGCCGAGGGAAGCAGATTCCCCCGGATGAGGTTTGTCAGCAGCACGTTGACTGATGACCTCTGTGTGACATCAGACACAAGCTCCCTGTGGTTGAAGTCCAGAGAAAGTCTGCTTTCATCCAGGCCGTCAAAGATGAACAAAGGTTTACAGACAGCGAGCGTCTCTGCCGTGAGCTTCTGTAACGCTGGATGGAAAACACGGAGCAGCGTGAGAAGACTGTGCTGCTGGTCTTTCACCAGGTTCAGCTCCCTGAACGAAAGCACAGTCAGCAGACCCACATCTTGGTTTTCTAAACCCTCTGCCCAGTCCAGAGTGAACTTCTGCACCGAGAAGGTTTTTCCAACGCCGGCACGCCGTTGGTCAGGACGACTCTGATGCTGCTCTGCTGGTCAGTTGAGGCTTTAAAGATGTCGTGGCACTTGATGGGAGTGTCGTGGAGGCTCTTCATCTTGGAAGCCGTCTCAAGCTGCCTCACCTCATGTTGAGTATTAACCTCTTCACTCTGTCCCTCTGTGATGTAGAGCTCAGTGTAGATCCTGTTGAGGAGGGTTCTACTTCCTGTTTCATCAGTTCCTTCAGTCACATGTTCACATCTCCTCCTCACACTGAGCTTATGTTCATCTGAAACCTCCTGCAGACCACGATCTGCTGAAAGACAAGAAACAATGTCAGAGACAGAGAATCTGAGAATCTGCTGATTGTTTTCATCAGATACAGAAAAACTACAGAAAATAAAAGCTTTTTAACTTTGTGCTTTTCTAACGATGTTAAATGTTGATGCTGTATGAAGGAACAAAATAAAACCACATGTGCTGTTGTCAGAAGTGAAGACATCAGCAGACACATGTACAGTGCTGCTCTGACCGGCTGTCTGAGCTCCAGCTCCTGTTCTGGATCTTTGTCCACACTGGGGACAGGAGGAGTCTCCTGAAGAGCCAGACTGGTCCCAGTATGAGGTGATGCACTGTCTGCAGAACCAGTGTCCACAGCTGGTGGAGACTGGATCCTTCAGGACGTCCTGACACGAAGCACAGCAGGACGACTGCTCCTCCTCAGAAACATGACTCCTCTTCCTCTCTCTGTGAAGACATTTCCTGATAAGTCACATGTCACAGTCACAGGTTGTCATTTTGTCATGATTGATTGACAGCTTCAAGATGACTGCAGTTAAGCATCTGAAGTCAGGCAGACTCCAGAGTAAAAAGTTGGCAACTCATATTTTTATAAAGCACATTTAAACTGATTAATAATGGAGGCATGAGAAGCACAAGACAAACAGGTTAAAACTAGAAATACTGCCAATTGTTTCCAGACTCATGAGGTCAGAGACCTTTGACCTTTGAAATCTAAACAGTTCGTCTTTAAGACCAAGTGACAAGTGGTCAAAATGTGAAGGAACTTCCTTACGACAGACTTGGGATATCCTGTTCAAGAGGCCAAAACATGTTGTGAGGCCACGTGACCTTCGACCACCCAAATCTAATCAGTCAACCTGTGAGTCTAAGAGAACACTTGTACCAAATGTGAAGAACGTCCCTCAGGGCGTTCTTGAGATATCCCATTCACAAGACAGGGCTGGACGGACAGAGCCTGAAAACATGGGGCTTCTGGCTACTGGGTGTCACAGAGTAAATGGTCTCAAGGGCTTTGAGGGTCAAATATAATTAATTTTGATTTCATTGACTTGTACAAAGCTCCAGGGTTTGATATCATAAAGGAGTTAAGATAATGTAAGCTGCAGCCGTCAGGTGTAACTGGAGGATGAAACTATGTCGTCTGCATTAAAGTTAGAAAGACTATTGTACTTTTGATGGATCGAGCAGAGAAGTCGCAGGAACAGTGAAAATAAAAGTGGTCCACGAATTGAACCTTGATGGTTCCAACAATTGATGGGAGCAGAGGATGAAAAAAGGTTCCGTCTCTCGTTAAGGAAGCGAAACGTTTCAACACTGGACGATGAAGACCAACTTCGACCTCGAGCTGTTTTACAAACATGTCAGGACCGTGTCAAACGCTGTGGTGACGTCGAGCAGAACTCAAACAGCACAAGACCCAGAGGCCACAGACAGAAGGATGTTGTCATGAACCTTCAACAGAGCAGATTCTAATGTGCTGAGCCACAAACCACACTGGAGTCCGTTAAAGATCCTCAAAGAGAAACCTGGGAGAAGTTATTATGGTCACTGGGATTCACGGTTGTTTCTTTAGATGAGTGGATGGTGCAACTTGCTTCTCTGTCAGACCTTGATGCAGAATGACTCCACGTAATTTACATTGCTAACCTCCACAGAGTATGATGAGTGTGACCCCTGGTTTCTAACGGCCGAATCTTCTTCACCTCGTTTAGAGGCCCCTCCTGTTACAAGCAGTGACGTCAACAAAATAAACAGAGCAGTTTGGAGGTTGACGGGGTTTGTGGTCTGTTACTTTATGTGTGAGGTGGAAATACAGCAACATTACTGTGTTTAAAACTAAAACACAGTAATGTTGATGTTACCTAAGACTCTTGAGATCTTCTATTTTTACACCTGTGTCACTAAAGATCATCTGTCGGATCAGCTGGGGCCCTGCAGCTACTCCTTCCCCCTTTGTCCACAATTAATGTGGTTTCTTCTAAGATAATGTTACGAGAACAAAGTGACCTCAGTGGTCAGCATCAACACACCGACATGAAAAACATGTTTAGAGCTACAAGCAGTGACCTCGACCAAATAAACACTGAGAGAAAGTGGACAGTTTGGAGGTTCACATGTTTGTAGCAGGTCTCTTACTCTGTGTGTGAGGGTCCAGGTTCTTTACTGAAGACTGGAGGAATTCCTATGGACCAGTCACTCTTCAGAGACAGACAGCTGAACCCTGGAGACTCGGCTCTCAGTCTGTGGTCCTGACCTCTGCAAACACAAACATGTTTTTATTCAGAACACATCATTCACTGGTTCATTCTCTGAGGATTCAGTTTGGAGGTTCACATGTCTTGTGAAAGCTACACTTGCATTCTCTGAGGATTCAGTTTGAGGTTCACATGTTTGTAGCAGGTCTCTTACTTTGTGTGTGAGGGTCCAGGTTCATTACTGAAGACTGGATGATGTCCCATGGACCGGTCACTCTTCAGAGACAGACAGCTGGACCCTGGAGACTCTGCTCTGTCCTCCTCTTCCTCCTCATGACTCCTCATCTTCAGTCTGAGAGGAAAAACACTGTGAGCTCACAGGAACCAGGACAAACAAGTCTGTTCAAGAACTCACACACACACACACACACACACACACACACACACACACACACACACACACACACACACACACACACACACACACACACACACACACACACACACACACACACACACACACACTTAGGAGGGTCATACTCATATTCATGTATCTTGTAATTTCAATTAAAGGCTGAATGCACGAGCACAAATATACACAAAGAAATGCAGTTATGCAACTTTATCTGTTTGATGCACAATATTCACATTAATATTAATTCATATTTACAGCATCTGTTCAATCTTCATCTTCTCAGTTCATCAATGTTCTGCAGAGTTCTGCTACTGCAGCACAATGTTTTTTACAAAGGCTTTGAGTTGAATATGTTCATAAATATGAATACTACCTTGTATATAAGTACATATTGAACATTAGTTCTCCAGCTGTCAGTCACTCACTTCCATTGTGTGATAAGGACTGAACTCTTTGTCTGTAGGAGTGAGACAGGTGACCTCAGGAGGCCTCAACTAGTTTGGATGCAAATTTCTCAAACTCGAGCATTTCCTGATCTACACTCAAACCAATAAACTACATTAAACTGAATTAATACAAGCTTGTAAAAGTTCATGTGTCCTTCAACCCCCTGCCACTAAGAGAAGAAAACTCAACATCTAGTATCGTGTTCACGTCATAAAGGCTGGAAATGAATTACAGAACTTTATAGACAGTAACACTGAGAGCACATCAGTCAGCAGCTTGAAGCAGCACTCTGTATCTCCACCCAGTTCTATGGCTTTGTGCCCAAATGAAGGTCAAACACAAGCTCTTCAACTTTATATTCACTTTAAAACTCACACAAAACCAGTATAAAGTTAAAAAACTGCATATCTAATGTTCATATCATGTAGAGATGAAGCTGTTTTATATTTATATTTATATATGTGTGTGTGTGTGTGTGTGTGTGTGTGTACCTGGCTCTGCAGGTCGATGTTCCTCACACCTCAGCCAGTGAGTCCAGAGCTTTACTGGGATCCACAGTGAAGACTCTCAGAAAGTTGTGTTCACACTCACCTGCTCACTTTTCTTCCTTCTGCTCATCCAGGTGAAAATGGAGTCTGACACTTCCCTGTTCTCAGGCTCCTCCTCCCTGTTGAACCAGTTCACACATGAAACCACCCAGTTCAAAGTCCAGTTCATACCCATGAAGATGAACTGGTTCACAGTTCATGTTTTATTGTGATGGTTATGATGTCGATGACAAACTTAGGATCATGTATTTAGTTAATAATGGACGGTGTGGGATCCTGAATCCAGATGTTCACTTTAACACTGAGTCCTGTGAGCGAGTTCAGGGAAGTTGGAAAGATATTCACAGATTCAGACTTCCCGGATCAATGAGTCAGAAGAGAAACGTTGTTCAAACACAAACGCTGCATAACTCCCACCGTAGCAAGGTGGACAACGGGCTACAGGACAGTTATCATCAATATGAGTCGTTCTCCGTGATGGACACAGGACATTGGTGTCTCTGGACAGCCTGCTGTGAGACGCGCAGGGACCGTCTACAAAGTGCAACACCGAAAAGAGATATTACAAAATTATTCAATAACTTCACTGTAATAATGTATATTCTCACCAAAATCATCTCACATATCCATCCAGCAGGACTCGCTGGACATGTGTCATGATTTTGGTGAGAATATACAGTATGACAGTGAAGTTGAATAATGTTCATAAAATATATTTCCCAAAATTATGCTAAATTAATTTTTTTCAAACTAAGTACTGTAGCATAGCCAACAGGAGACCCTGGACCTGTGACATGATTTTGGTGAGAATATACAGTAATTGAGAGAAGTTATTGAATATATTTCATAATAAATATTTCCAAAACTTAAGCAAAATCACTTTTTCCCAAACTTAGTACTGTAGCATAGTCAGCAGGACTCGCTGGACCTGTGACATGATTTTGGTGAGAATATACAGTAATAGAGTTAAGTTATTGAATAATCATAATGAATATATCCCAAACTTATGCAAAATATATTTTTTCGAAATTAAATACTGTAGCATAGCCACCAGGTGACCCTGGATATGTGACGTGATTTTGGTGATAATATACAGTATTACAGTGAAGTTATTGAATATTTGTGTAATTATCTCTTTTCGGTGTTGCACTTTGTAGACGGTCCCTGAGCGTCTCACAGCAGGCTGTCCAGAGACACCAATGTCCTGTGTCCATCACGGAGGACGACTCATATTGATGATAACTGTCCGGTAGCCCGTTGTCCACCTTGCTACGGTGGGAGTTATGCAGCGTTTGTGTTTGAACAACGTTTCGCTTCTGACTCATTGATCCGGGAAGTCTGAATCTGTGAATATCTTTCCAACTTCCCTGAACTCTGTGAGCGTCTCCTGGGACTGAGCCGTAACATGTCCACTGGTCCTTTTTCAGGATGTTTAAATGAGTCTCATAAACTGTGGAATCCAACCAACACTCAGTTCCTTCACGTGTCGTCCATGTTTATCCAGTCATTGATGTGAACATAGAGACGTCAGAACAACGTGTTCGAGCACTGGACTGTAGATAAAGATGGACGAGGCGTCTCCATCAGAGCCTCGGAGTGATCATCTGAACGAGGAGCAGGAGGATCCACACGTAATGTAGCAGCTGCTCACGGCTCATTCACAACTTTGTTCCTTGTGATGCGTGACGTCACAAACACTCACAGAAAAGTAATTCACGATTAAAAAGTCAAACATCTAAGGAACTTTATTTGTTCATCTATTATCTACGTTACACTTTTCCGGCCACAGCTCCGCTCTGGACTGGTTGTGAGAGTGGTGGTTTGGAAATAACACCATGTGCATTTAAAGAGAAATAAATATAACCTGATGAAAACATGATCAGTATTCGTTGTGCTCTGATTCACCGTTTCAGACTCGTTCTGAAGAAGAATCACATCTCTGGTGACAAATCGTCTTTATTTCTTACATATGTAACACGGCAATAATCGTATGGAAAAGAACATAACTGAGCGATATATCATTTGAAATAAAATGTAAATAAACTTAGTATAATCCGTCATCACACACACTAAATCAAAAACTTAACACTGGTGACATTAGAAGAAAAAGAAGCTTAATGCAGGAAAATAAAAGTTTTTCTAAAATGCCATCAAAAACCAACACAGTTAACATGTGAATACTCAGTAAATTATATTCTACTGCATCGAGTATTTATGAAACAATCAAACATACAAAAGGCAAAAGACTCTCCGGCTAAAATGACGTCTCATGGCTGACGGAGGTTTTACTCAGTACAAGACTGGGATGCAAATCCACACAGCAAGACAACAGAGCCAGAAAACACTTGGATGTACTGGACACATACAAGTACAAGAGTCAAATATTTCTGTCCAGAACGTAGACGGGAGCCGTGTATCAAAATACTCTGCGACGTACGGAAACCTGGAGGCCGGACGTCCTCACACAGTCTGTTCACGCTCCAGAAACTGTCACTGTCTGGAGGAGACAACGACCTGAAAACTGTGATTCATCGTTAAAAACACAAAAGTATTTGATCTGAGAAACAAAAAGACACAGTGTGTTAGTTCCTGTATTTCAACCGAAGCTGCGTCGCCTGAACTTTTATATCAGAGGTCAACAACTAAACTACACTCACCTGAACATGAATAAAACTCAGGATCAATCAATGATTCAACGTGAGACATCTTTAAACTGTTATTATCTCTAATTCCTCCTTGCACCCCCACTCTCCAACTCGTCTCTTAAAGACAGAAATCAGACGGAGACACTTTCCCGTCCTCATTTCCACACTAAGTCTTGTGATATCCTGTAGTTTTCTCTTTGTCAATCATCAGATAAAAACTCTTTTCTCTTCTCACTCCTCTGCTGCTGAAGCCTCGAAACTCTTTAAGAACAAATAACACAAATAAATATTCTCATTTCAGAAATGGTCGTAAGTTAGACAGATGTCTCACTCTGCTCCGGTTTACCTCAAACATGCGTTGAGGGAGAGAAAGAGGTTAAACTAACCTGAACCTGAGCTGAACACAAACTTCAACTAACCTAAACTTAAACTAACCTAAATCTAAACTTAAACTAACCTAAACTTAAACTAACCTTAACTTAAACCTGGCCTAAACTAAACCTGAAACTACTTAGTTAATGAACGTCTTGTGAAACAGCTGAAGATTAGATCAGATTCTTCTTCTGCTCATTGTGTGTTTGAACTTAAAAAGTTTTGATCTTTTGTGTCAAAGACAAAACTCTGATTTTAAACTCAAAGTGATTTGATTGTGTTTAACTTTGTGTTGAACTAAATCAATTTGTGACGTGAATCCAGGAACTTTCAGCTCATAAACAAACAGAATGTGGTTCTACACACATGGAGACAGACTGAGGGACAAAGGTGGGACAGAATAAAGGAAACTTAAACACATATGTGACGCTTTATAGAGGGGTTATATATTCTGCTTGTGTTGTGTCATTTCAATAAACACATTGTTCATGTGAACAAACACAATCGGTGTGGAGGGCCATCTAGTGGTGAAGTCACATATTACAACAACCTCCTCTGATTCCTCTGGAGCTCTGTCTCCACTCTGCCTCCCAGCAACAAGGCCCAGTCAGAGCCGCTCTACACACAAGCTGCTGCTGCTTCAGCCTCTGGATCCTCAGGACACAGCTCAGCCTCCGTCCACACACACTGTCCTCTTCACACTCACCTTCCACAAAGACCACTTCCATCTGTTGAGAGAAGAAGACATCAGTGTTACAGAGACTCTTCATCAGCTGTGAGTCAGTGATGCAGCACATCCAGTAGAAAGAGCAGCAGGACTTCAGTCCTGTTCAGAGGTGGAGCAGCTTCCTCTCTGCTTCATGTTCACGTGTTGGAATGAACACGCTAAGAGCTAAGTGTGTTTCCTCTGCATGTCAAAGTGCAGAGTGGACACCTGAGAGGTGGATTTACTGCTGTTACAGGTGAAACATGTTTCACTGTGTGTTGATGAACATCTGCTTCTGACAAACTGGGACCAGATGAGACAGATGGACCTCAGCAGAGGTTCTGCTCTGTATAAAGAGCTCCTGGTTACCATGGTGATGAGGAGAGGCTTCAGTCCCACTGATCTCAGAGCTGTGACAAAGATCCACCTGATCAGTTCTTCACTGATGAAGTGAGAGAACAAACTGTCTCAGATCAGATGAAGACGACAGCGTCTCTGTTCCTCGTGTGAGGCTGTCAGCTGTGGTCCAGCTTCATTTCCTGTTCACATGAAAACAACAACAACTGTCGTCTTCACGTCAACTCAATCAAATGATCCCAAGCAGCTTGTGGCTCGTCTGATTGGCCGACTGTTGTCTCTCTGTGTTTCTGTCCAATCCTGACTGTCTGTCCTCATTGTCCTCTCACAGCTTCACTGAGGAAACACTGAGGCCTGAACTACGAAGACACTTCAACATGTCCAGGAGATCTTTCTGAGATCCAGCTCAACTGAACCTGACAGACACAGTCAGGCTAAGTGGTCACATGACGCTGGTTATCAACTCGTTAAGTTAACTCAGGTTTTCCTCATCGAGATCTGAGCGTGCACATAAAAGGGGCGGGGTCTACTGTGTATGACCAATCACAGACATGGACAGTTTGACTGACAGCAGAGCCTCATATTTCACAACCAGGATCAAACTGTTCTATAATAAAAATCAGAGGAGAACAAACACATGATCCAGAATAAAAGAAACTCAGTCACAGCTGCTAAATGCAGGAAGAACAGCTGGTGAAACATCTGGGATCGTGTCAATGTGTAAGTTACAGCGCCCCCTGGTGGCATTTGGTAAAAATATATTACGTGACCACGACATAATAACGTGTGAACGAGATAAATAACTCGAGGCCACGAGATCTGAATCTGTTGTTTACTAACAAGACGAGTGGAAGACACACTGTCTCACTGTCTCTGAGGACACACACTGTCTCACTGACTCTGAGGACACACACTGTCTCACTGACTCTGAGGACACACACTGTCTCACTGTCTTTGAGGACACACACTGTCTCACTGTCTCTGAGGACACACACTGACTCACTGTCTCTGAGGACACACACTGTCTCACTGTCTCTGAGGACACACACTGTCTCACTGTCTCTGAGAACACACACTGTCTCTGAGGGCACACACTGTCTCACTGTCTCTGAGGACACACTGTCTCTGAGGACACAAACTGCCTCACTGTATCTGAGGACACACACTGTCTCACTGTCTCTGAGGACACACACTGACTCTGAGGACACACACTGTCTCACTGTCTCTGAGGACACACACTGTCTCACTGTCTCTGAGACACACACTGTCTCTGAGGACACAAACTGCCTCACTGTCTCTGAGGACACACTCACCCTGAGGACACACACTGTCTCACTGTCTGAGAGGACACACTGTCTCACTGACTCTGAGGACACACACTGTCTCACTGACTCTGAGGACACACACTGTTCTCTGAGGACACACACTGTCTCACTGACTCTGAGGACAAACACTGTCTCTGAGGAGACACACTGTCTCAGAGGACACACACTGACTCACTGTCTCTGAGGACAAACACTGTCTCAGTGTCTCTGAGGACACACACTGACTCACTGTCTCTGAGGACACACACTGTCTCAGTTTCTCTGAGGACACACACTGTCTCACTGTCTCTGAGGACACACACTGTCTCTGAGGGCACACACTGTCTCACTGTCTCTGAGGACACACTGTCTCTGAGGACACAAACTGCTTCACTGTATCTGAGGACACACACTGTCTCACTGTCTCTGAGGACACACACTGACTCTGAGGACACACACTGTCTCACTGTCTCTGAGGACACACACTGTCTCACTGTCTCTGAGACACACACTGTCTCTGAGGACACAAACTGCCACACTTGTCTCAGGACACACACTGACCCTGAGGACACACACTGTCTCACTGTCTCTGAGGACACACACTGTCTCACTGTCTCTGAGGACACACACTGTCTCACTGACTCTGAGGACACACACTGTCTCTGGAGGACACACTGTCTCACTGACTCTGAGGACAAACACTGTCTCTGAGGAGACACACTGTCTCAGAGGACACACACTGACTCACTGTCTCTGAGGACAAACACTGTCTCAGTGTCTCTGAGGACACACACTGACTCACTGTCTCTGAGGACACACACTGTCTCAGTGTCTCTGAGGACACACATTGTCTCAGTGTCTCTGAGGACACACTTGATTCACTGTCTCTGAGGACACACACTGACTCACTGTCTCAGAGGACACACACTGTCTCAATGTCTCTGAGGACACACACTGACTCACTGTCTCAGAGGACAAACACTGTCTCTGAGGACACACACTGTGTCACTGACTCTGAGGACACACACTGTCTCACTGTCTCTGAGGACACTGTGGTGGACACCTCTGACATCACTCCTCAATAGAAACACATGGACCTATCTTCAGGAAGCTGACTGAGTGCATCTGGTGTTTGGGTGACAGGATGAGTCTGGAGAGATTGAGATGTTCTGGGTGAGTTAGAGATCAACTGAACCAACCAGACGTTGATTTAAACTTCCTTATCCGTCCCTTTAAGGAGAGTGTGCACCACACAACAGTGGAGAGTCACTGTGGTCAGTGGGCGGAGCTTCAATACGGGTTGATTCCCAACTTAACCTGGAGCAGGTTAGCCGCTCATCAGAAGTTACCATGGTGATTTACCTCGTTAAGAAGTGGACGAGCTTCTAGAACTGAAAAACTAAACCTGAAGTTAACCTGATAACCACAAATCCTGCTTGGTAGCACAGACCCTGGATCTGTGATACTGACTGTGTTTAGTAACATACTGATGAAAGCAGCGTGGACTGACTCCAACCATCTACTGACCTCAGAGTCTCCAGTCGACAGGTTGGACTCTCCTGTAGATCAAGCAGCTCCTTCACTCCTGAGTCCTGCAGGTTGTTTCCTCTCAGACCCAGTTCTCTCAGATGAGAGGGGTTTGACCTCAGAGCTGAAGCCAGAGAAGAACAGCTGATCTCTGACAGTCTGCAGAGACTAACCTGATAAAAATAAAACAATAATGAGTTCATGTGAAAAAAATATTCTGAAGACTCATAACATGGAAGATAATATGAACAGAGACTAAAACAGTCTGATTCAGACAAAAGATGACCTTCCTGAATCAGTTTAAACCAAACTAAACAGGTTACAAGTAGCTGATTATTTAAATGTCACTTAATTATGAATGATCAGTTGTAAGAGGAATTATAAATTATATTAAAGATAATTGTTTAAATGCTGTTTGTATCTACAAAGCAGTCATGAACTCAAGTCTCAGCGACAGGTTGACTCTAAAACCACACAGCTCCTTCACTCTGAGTCCTGCAGGTCATTGCGCTCAGACCCAGTTTTCTCAGATGAGAGGGTTTGACCTCAGAGCTGAAGCCAGAGAAGAACAGCTGATCTCTGACAGACTGCAGCTCTTCAACCTGGATAAAGAATAAAACTTAATTGTAAATTAAACTGAGTTCATGTGTGAAAATAACAGACACATATTCATGTCACACAGACTCATAACATGGAAGATAAATATGAAATCAGACATGTTGGACAAAACGAGTCCTGATTCAGTACAAATAGATTATTTGGACCCGGTCTCTGTCCTGCAGATCAGTTTAGGAAATCCAGAACTAAACTCAGTGTTTTAACAAGTAGCTGAATATTTAAAATGTCACAGATTAATTAATGAATGGATTCAAGTTATGTATGAAGAGCAATTATGTTAAATTAGAATTAAATGAGACAAATTGTGTATAAATGCTGTATTATAGATATGAGATCTACAAAAGTCAGTCAGTGAACTGACGTCAGAGTCTCCAGTCGACAGGTTGGACTCTGTAGAAAACCACACAGCTCCTTCACTCCTGAGTCCTGCAGGTCGTTGTTACTCAGATTCAGTTCTCTCAGATGAGAGGGGGTTGACCTCAGAGCTGAAGCCAGAGAAGAACAGCTGATCTCTGACAGTCTGCAGTGATTCAACCTGGATAAAGAATAAAACTTAGCTGTAAATTAAACTGAGTTCATGTGTGAAAATAAAGGACTTTGACTAAACATCACTGTCTCTGTTTTCAGACCTGAAGTCTGAGTCAAGTTGTTCTGGACATTTTCTGGAACATTTCCTGCAGCCTCCTAATAAAGTTTCTGAGTGAGTCCATGTGAGAATAGAGCAGGTGAATGTCCAGAGGATTCACAGAGACGAGTGGACGTGTTGATGAGGTTTCTTACACGTGACGGACGTGAAACTGGAAGAACACAAATATCTCAGGATGAAGAAGAGGAGCCGTACCGAGAAGACGAAGACGTCAACTTGGAAACACGAGGAGATTCCAGATCTTTTTGGTGATGAGGGCCGACGCCGGTGTGGATGAGCTGTAAACAACAACACTGATCTTTCCACAGCAGAGTTTATACGTCATGTCCGGCCTCCTGCTGCTCCACCCGTTCTTCATATGTGAAAGTCAAACTCCAGAAAATGTCCAGACACTATTTTACAGAGTTCATGACTGAAAACAGCTTGAAAGTCCTCGTGTCCGGGTTCAGTTGTTTGTAATATGTAACTTCACCACTAGATGTCTCTAAATATCTTGCTGACATGTTCAGAGTCGTACACGTGAACAAGTGGGCCTACATGCAAGACACCTGGAGACGCCACTAACTCCTTCACAGTGAACCTGTAACTTACATAACTTAACGTAACCATGGTTATCATGGAGATATGTGTTTGGCTCCGCCTCGTCTGAATGTTCCCACATGTTCCTGTTGCTGTGAGGAGTCGGACCCGACAATCTCCTGCTGCTGCTTCAGCTCCAGAGAATGTCCGACCCACTTGTCAGAACATGTTCCACAGTTGATGTGTGAAAGGGCGAGCAGTTCTATGATCATGTTTTCTTGAAGTGGCAATGATCTGAGCAGCAGTTGGACCAGTTGAAAGTGGTGCAGGGAGCCTGAGGAACACGTGTGTACAGGGCGGGACAGAGATCTAGTGGTGAAAAGATAAAGGCATGGACGACCCCGTGTAAGTCCTGAAACCAGAGGAAGGGTTTCATGTTGGAAATGAACCCAAAGTGGAAGAAACAGGGCTGAAGAACTTGGTCCTAAAAATAAAAGGAATCAAATATAATCAACTTGGACTCTGGACCCTGAGCCCAGTCCCAGAACACCAACGCAGCACGCTGTCATGTGGTCAGTCCACAGGACCACCGGGACAAGTCCTGGTTAGCTTCCACAGAAACATTACATGTACACATTGTCCAGCATTGGATTGTTTCTCTGTCAGTAAAACTTCAGTCACATTGAGCCTGACTCGGTCCTCAGCTCATTCTACAAACATCTCTCAGCTCAGTATCAGTGTTCACTGTTAGGAACACATGTTCTGCACTTTGACCTTCAAGCTCCAGTGTGGAAGATTCAGGTGAAAGGATCCATTGTTAGAAACTGAAGAGAAAAGAATCCTAGAGATGTTTTCACTAGTTTCACTGAATTGTACCAATTGTTGTTTTCTTTACTTTAGAAGAGCCATTTATATTTAAATACTTTATATTTAAATACTTTATAAATAAATACTATATATTTACATACTTTTATTTACATACTTTATATTTACAGACTTTAGAATTAAATACTTTATATTAAGACTGAACCTTTAACATTAAAACATGATGTCTGACCTCAGAGTCTCCAGTCGACAGGTTGGACTCTGTAGAAAACCACACAGCTCCTTCACTCCTGAGTCCTGCAGGTCGTTGTTAGACTCAGATCCAGTTCTCTCAGATGAGAGGGTCGACCTCAGAGCTGAAGCCAGAAGAACAGCTGATCTCTGACAGTCTGCAGCTCCACAACCTGGATAAAGAATAAAACTTAACTGTAAATTAAACTGAGTTCATGTGTGAAAATAACAGACACATATTCATGTGACACAGACTCATAACATGGAAGATAAATATGAAATCAGACATGTTGGACTAAAAACGAGTCCTGATTCAGTACAAATAGATTATTTGGACCCGGTCTCTGTCCTGCAGATCAGTTTAGGAAATCCAGAACTAAACTCTTTGAAAGTAGCTGAATATTTAAATGTCACAGATTAATTAATGAATGGATTCAAGTTATATGAAGAGGAATTATGTTAAATTAGAATTAAATGAGATAAATTGTGTATAAATGCTTTTTATAGATATGAGATCTACAAAGTCAGTCAGTGAACTGACCTCAGAGTCTCAGTTGACAGGTTGGACTCTGTAGAAACCACACAGCTCCTTCACTGCTGAGCCTGCAGCTTGTTTTCTACTCAGATCCAGTTCTCTCAGATGAGAGGGTTTGACCTCAGAGCTGAAGCTAGAGAAGAACAGCTGATCTCTGACAGTCTGCAGTTCTTCAACCTGGATAAAGAAATATGAATATTAGAATGTGTCCTCCTGTTGTTGTGGATCGTCTTCATGTCAACACAGACTCTCAACATGCTGCTGACCTCAGTCCAGTCTGTGACCTGAAGATAAATATCAGATCAGACATGTTGGACCATTGTTTCATTCATCAGCTTCTTCTCTGTGTGTTGGTCACTGAGCAGGTTTGTGTAATTAAACACTGTTTAAAGTAGGGATGGCTCCTGACAGTCACTTCCTGTTTGTTTCTATACTTATCAACTGTCCAACGTGTTTCAATAAGAATGTGTCTTATTCTGAAAACCTGAGGAGGACGAGTGCTCGGCCTCAGTCCACATGTTATTGACTGACACTTTCTTAGTGATCAGGAGCAGGTGAGTGCAGGTGAATGGAGTTGATGAGGTGGACGTGACTGACAGGCTGGGTGAGGGACAGATGACTGAGGGACAGTGAGCAGAGCAGAACTGAGACAATTTAAATAAATAATGACCCAATAAGAAAGAAAGTCTGAAAAGTGAACAAGGATTTAAGGACCTCAGAGTCTCCAGTCGACAGTTTGGACTCTCCAGTCCAGAACACAGCAGCTTCACTCCTGAGTCCTGCAGCTTGTTGTTACTCAGATCCAGTTCTCTCAGATGTGAGGGTCTGACTTCAGAGCTGAGGCCAAGACTTCACACTGAGTCTCTGAGAGTTCACAACCACAGAGTCTGTAATTAAAGAAAATATCTGTTAGAATAAAATCAGAAAACACAACATTCATACAAAACGTGATCATGTGACCCTCACCCTGGTAAATCCCTCTCTTTGCCTCATGAACATGTTAAAAACTCCTCAAGAGAATCCTTTCAGATTTGGTTCAAGCGTTCATTCAGACTGACAGAGGAACTCATTAGATTCAGGTGGTCAGAGGTCAAAGGTCAAGGTCACACAACATGTTCATGGCTTCTTGAAGTCTCAAGTCTTTAGGGGATTTCTTCACATTTTGACCAGTTGGACTCAAAGATAAACTGATTAGATTTCAGGGGTCAAAGGTCAAAGGTTACAGTGACCTCATATTATTGTGAATGCAACATGTCAGGAACCTGGAGGGACGGACACTGCACTGGTTGGTGGTGGCGTACAAACGCAGGGTGGGAACACACACACACACACACACACACACACACACACACACACACACACACACACACACACACACACACACACACACACACACACACACACACACACACACACACACACACACACACACACACACACCTTTCTCACTGATTGAACATGTTATTGATCATGTCTGGACTCACCGAGCCTTCCTGCAGTTCCTCACAGCTGGGATCAGTCTCCATCGACCCTGGTCTGATGTGTTGAACTTCTCCAGGTCCAACTCATCCAGAACCTCCTCTGACATCTGCAGCATGTAGGCCAGAGCTGAGCAGTGGATCTCAGAGAGTTCTCCTCTGATTTTTCTCTGACGTCAGGAACTGTTGCATCTGCTGATGAACTGAGTGGTCGTTCATCTCAGTCAGACAGTGGAAGATGTTGATGCTTCTGTCAGGAGAAATGTCATCACTCTCCATCTCCTTCAGGTTGTTGATGACTCTCTGGATGATCTTTGGATTGTTCCCTGTCCGACCCAGCAGGCCTCCTAAGACTCTCTGGTTGGACTCCAGACTGAGGCCGTGAAGGAAGCGAACAAACAGGTCCAGATGACCATTTGTACTGGTGAGGGATTTCTCCATGGTTCTCTTCAGGAGGTCATCCAGGGAGAAGGTACTGTCTGTGTTCCCATATGTTCCCAAGAAGTTGTTGAGTTCTTCTGTGTTCCTCTTGGTGTAACAGTGGAACATGTAGACTGCAGCCAGAAACTCCTGAACGCTCAGATGAACAAAGCAGTAGACTGATTTCTGGAAGATCACACACTCTCTTCTGAAGATCTCAGTACAAACTCCTGAGTACACCGAGGCCTCTGTGACATTAAGACCACACCGCTCCAGGTCTTCTTGGTAGAATATGATGTTTCCTTCCTCCAGATGTTTAGCGCCAGCCTCCCCAGCTTCAGAAGAACGTCCCTGTCAGCCTCCGTCAGCTGCTGTGGAGTCGTCTCATGTCCCTCACCGTACTTGTTGTTCTTCCTCTTTGTCTGAACCAGCAGGAAGTGTGAGTACAGGTCAGTCAGGGTCTTGGGCAGCTCTCCTCTCTGGTCTGTGGTCAACATGTGCTCCAGAACTGTAGCACTGATCCAGCAGAAGACTGGGATTTGACACATGATGTGGAGGCTCCTGGACGTCTTGATGTGTGAGATGATTCTGCTGCACAGCTCTTCATCACTGAATCTCCTCCTGAAGTACTCCTCCTTCTGGGCGTCAGTGAAGCCTCGTACTTCTGTGACCCTGTCGACACATGCAGGAGGGATCTGATTGGCCGCCGCAGGTCTGGAGGTTATCCAGACGAGAGCCGAGGGAAGCAGATTCCCCCGGATGAGGTTTGTCAGCAGCACGTTGACTGATGACCTCTGTGTGACATCAGACACAAGCTCCCTGTGGTTGAAGTCCAGAGAAGGTCTGCTTTCATCCAGGCCGTCAAAGATGAACAAAGGTTTACAGACAGCGAGCGTCTCTGCCGTGAGCTTCTGTAACGCTGGATGGAAAACACGGAGCAGCGTGAGAAGACTGTGCTGCTGGTCTTTCACCAGGTTCAGCTCCCTGAACGAAAGCACAGTCAGCAGACGCACATCTTGGTTTTCTAAAACCTCTGCCCAGTCCAGAGTGAACTTCTGCACCGAGAAGGTTTTCCAACGCCAGCGACGCCGTTGGTCAGGACGACTCTGATGCTGCTCTGCTGGTCAGTTGAGGCTTTAAAGATGTCGTGGCACTTGATGGGAGTGTCGTGGAGGCTCTTCATCTTGGAAGCCGTCTCAAGCTGCCTCACCTCATGTTGAGTATTAACCTCTTCACTCTGTCCCTCTGTGATGTAGAGCTCAGTGTAGATCCTGTTGAGGAGGGTTCTACTTCCTGTTTCATCAGTTCCTTCAGTCACATGTTCACATCTCCTCCTCAGACTGAGCTTATGTTCATCTAAAACCTCCTGCAGACCACGATCTGCTGAAAGACAAGAAACAATGTCAGAGACAGAGAATCTGCTGATTGTTTTCATCAGATACAGAAAAACTACAGAAAATAAAAGCTTTTTAACTTTGTGCTTTTATAACGATGTTAAATGTTGATGCTGTATGAAGGAACAAAATAAAACCACATGTGCTGTTGTCAGAAGTGAAGACATCAGCAGACACATGTACAGTGCTGCTCTGACCGGCTGTCTGAGCTCCAGCTCCTGTTCTGGATCTTTGTCCACACTGGGGACAGGAGGAGTCTCCTGAAGACCCAGACTGGTCCCAGTATGAGGTGATGCACTGTCTGCAGAACCAGTGTCCACAGCTGGTGGAGACTGGATCCTTCAGGACGTCCTGACACGAAGCACAGCAGGACGACTGCTCCTCCTCAGAAACATGACTCCTCTTCCTCTCTCTGTGAAGACATTTCCTGATAACTCACATGTCACAGTCACAGGTTGTCATTTTGTCATGATTGATTGACAGCTTCAAGATGACTGCAGTTAAGCATCTGAAGTCAGGCAGACTCCAGAGTAACAAGTTGGCAACTCATATTTTTATAAAGCACATTTAAACTGATTAATAATGGAGGCATGAGAAGCACAAGACAAACAGGTTAAAACTAGAAATACTGCCAATTGTTTCCAGACTCATGAGGTCAGAGACCTTTGACCTTTGAAATCTAAACAGTTCGTCTTTAAGACCAAGTGACAAGTGGTCAAAATGTGAAGGAACTTCCTTACGACAGACTTGGGATATCCTGTTCAAGAGGCCAAAACATGTTGTGAGGCCACGTGACCTTCGACCACCCAAATCTAATCAGTCAACCTGTGAGTCTAAGAGAACACTTGTACCAAATGTGAAGAACGTCCCTCAGGGCGTTCTTGAGATATCCCATTCACAAGACAGGGCTGGATGGACAGAGCCTGAAAACATGGGGCGTCTGGCTACTGGGTGTCACAGAGTAAATGGTCTCAAGGGCTTTGAGGGTCAAATATAATTAATTTTGATTTCATTGACTTGTACAAAGCTCCAGGGTTTGATATCATAAAGGAGTTAATAAAATGTATTGGGGCAAGCTGCAGCCGTCAGGTGTAACTGGAGGATGAAACTATGTCGTCTGCATTAAAGTTAGAAAGACTATTGTACTTTTGATGGATCGAGCAGAGAAGTCGCAGGAACAGTGAAAATAAAAGTGGTCCACGAATTGAACCTAGATGGTTCCAACAATTGATGGGAGCAGAGGATGAAAAAAGGTTCCGTCTCTCGTTAGAGAAGCGAGCGTTTCAACACTGGACGATGAAGACCAACCTCGACCTCGAGCTGTTTTACAAACATGTCAGGACCGTGTCAAACGCTGTGGTGACGTCGAGCAGAACTCAAACAGCACAAGACCCAGAGGCCACAGATAGAAGGATGTTGTCATGAACCTTCAACAGAGCAGATTCTAATGTGCTGAGCCACAAACCACACTGGAGTCCGTTAAAGATCCTCAAAGAGAAACCTGGGAGAAGTTATTATGGTCACTGGATTCAGGTTGTTTCTTTAGATGAGTGGATGGTCAACTTGCTTCTCTGTCAGACCTTGATGCAGAATGACTCCACGTAATTTACATTGCTAACCTCCACAGAGTATGATGAGTGTGACCCTGGTTTCTCGGCGAATCTTCTTCACCTCGTTAAGAGCCTCTCTCCTGTTACAAGCAGTGACGTCAACAAAATAACAGAGCAGTTTGGAGGTTGGCGGGGTTTGAGCCTGTTACTTTATGTGGAGGTGGAAATACAGCAACATTACTGTGTTTAAAACTAAAACACAGTAATGTTGATGTTGCCTAAGACTCTTGAGATCTTCTATTTTTACACCTGTGTCACTAAAGATCATCTGTCGGATCAGCTGGGGCCCTGCAGCTACTCCTTCCCCCTTTGTCCACAATTAATGTGGTTTCTTCTAAGATAATGTTACGAGAACAAAGTGACCTCAGTGGTCAGCATCAACACACCAACATGAAAAACATGTTTAGAGCCACAAGCAGTGACCTCGACCAAATAAACACTGAGAGAAAGTGGACAGTTTGGAGGTTCACATGTTTGTAGCAGGTCTCTTACTCTGTGTGTGAGGGTCCAGGTTCTTTACTGAAGACTGAGGAATTCCTATGGACCAGTCACTCTTCAGAGACAGACAGCTGGACCCTGAGACTTGCTCAGTCTGTGGTCTGACCTCTGCAAACACAAACATGTTTTTATTCAGAACACATCATTCACTGGTTCATTCTCTGAGATTCAGTTTGAGTTCTGTTTATGCATGTACAACATACGTCATATTTATTATTTTCAAGAACTGAATATGTGTCTATCTCGAATATTTCGTATAACTGCACCTACAACCAGTCTAACTGCCAGGACAGCCGTTAAGATCCTTGCATTTGACTGTCCATCTTCCTGTCCTGACCTCTGTGTACTCTGCACATTTACAAGACAATTTGTGTCAGCCTTATTTCCAGTTTCATCACACATGTTTGTAGCAGGTCTCTTACTGTGTGTGAGGGTCCAGGTTCTTTACTGAACAACAGAGGATGTTCCATGGACCAGTCACTCTTCAGAGACTCACAGCTGGACCCTGGAGACTCGGCTCTCAGTCTGTGGTCCTGACCTCTGCAAACACAAACATGTTTTTATTCAGAACACATCATTCACTGGTTCATTCTCTGAGGATTCAGTTTGGAGGTTCACATGTTTGTAGCAGGTCTCTTACTCTGTGTGTGAGGGTCCAGGTTCATTACTGAAGACTGGAGGCTGTTCCATGGACATGTCACTCTTCAGAGACACACAGCTGAACCCTGGAGACTCTGCTCTGTCCTCCTCTTCCTCCTCATAACCACTCATCTTCAGTCTGAGAGGAAAAACACTGTGAGCTCAAACACACACAATGAAGCCAGGTAGTAAACTCAGTGTTTCTTCAAATACAACAGAGTCAACCCTCCTACACTGTGTCCCTGTTGTCACGGTAACCTGAGACAGGTGTAGGTTTAATGTGTTGGACTCAGCCAATCACAGCGTTGAGTCAAACTGTTGATTGACTGACAGAAGTTCATCCTGAATCTTCTTCTCTCTAAAGTCCACGAGTAGAAAACTGACTCAGAGTCAGTGACAGTAAAATAATATGAATGAATAATATAAATGTTGCTGAACACTCACCAGCCTCAGACTTCACGTCTCCTCCGTCTGCTCCTTGTTGTTAGAACAAGTCTGAACACTTTCACTTTCACTTTCACTGGCTGCTCCTCCTCCTCCGCCCTGCAGTTACTGGAAATCACGTGACTGTGTGTGTGTGTGTGTGTTCGTCCCTGTCCTTCCTCACACACTTTAACCCTGATGTCCTGTCTGTGTGCATCATGTCTCGTGTTGTGTAGCAGGTTTAAACGTGTGTCTCAAACTCTAGAGCGAATCAAACAAAGTGTCCTAATAACTCAGTGTTTATTGTTAAAGTGTAAAGTGAGAACAGGTCAGAGGAGGAAACACACCGGACTTATATCTATCTATCTATCTATCTATCTATCTATCTATCTATCTATCTATCTATCTATCTATCTATCTATCTATCTATCTATCTATCTATCTGTCCTCCTCTTCCTCCTCATAACCACTCATCTTCAGTCTGAGGACAAACCAGTCTGTTCAAGAAACACACCCAAAAATACCAAGCAAGGACACACACACACTATGACGAAAAATATTCGTTAACGACCTTCTTCTCATGACTAAGACGAGACTAAGACGTGACGAAAACGGGTCTTTGAAAATAAAAACTATGACTAAATCTATTTTAACTTTCGTTGACGAGACGAGACGAGACGAAAATGTTGGTGGTTGACTAACTCAGGGGTTCCCAAACTTTTCAGCCCGCGACCCCCAAAATAACGGAGCCAGAGACTGGCGACCCCCACCGACCCTGGATGTGGTATATAATGTTGCGCACAGCCACGCACACGCACTATTAGGCCTATGCAAACACGGGCATTAATACAACACAAAAGAACAACAGCCTTACAGCCATGATATTATTTTATAGTAATTTAAGAAATAGAATATAACCAGAATACAGGGAAACCCCCTGTATAAACAGCAGGGCTGAGTGAGCACATGCTGTAAGTAGGTGATGTCTGTGCGCGTCTGTGTGCAAAACGAGCAGCAGACACCTTATTGCTGCCATTGTTAGGATTTTAATAATATAATTAGACACTATAGCCCCGAAAAGGATCGATTTTACACACACCATGTTTGTACCTTAACAGAAATAATTTATGTTTTGTTATGTGTTAGGACTGTAATCCGTGGCATACAATACACTGTACTTAAACTTGTTCTCATACATAAACCTTTATATATATTACAGTATTCCTTTAGCTTTATTCAACATCACACATACATGAATGCACTGTGCTCATTAAGACACTGTGACCTATGCCTTAGAAAGAAATCAAGAAGCTGCCCCAGCTTCTGAAGGCCAGATAGGAAAGGCGTTGTCTTGTCTGATAAATACGCATGCTTACACACACAGAACATACAGACGATAAAACAAAAACACAATGTTTCACACTCCAATGAACAAAAACACTGTGTCTGCAAAACTACTGAAGACTCACAAAGCTTCAGCCGGATAAAGGCTTTTTCTTAATACACAAAACTTAACACTGTCAGAATGTGAAGATTTGTCCAGCTACTATCAAAGGAGTGACGAACCTGGGAGCGGCTCCTCATCATTGGTGGATTCCAGTTCCAAGATGCTGGGACCACGCCTTCAACCTACTATTATAAATATTGCACCTGTCATCCGTTCGGGGCGACTCTTGGCCACCCCGAGCTACGGACTAAAAGCTGAGGCTGTGCATTGAGTGCCCATAGCTATGCTGTACCTTTTTCATTGCTTCTAAATAAATACTTTTTGAACTAAGACCGACCCTTCTCATACCTAAGGATAAAAGAACACGACACCATGTGCAAAACCTTTAGGGTTATTTATTTTAGCCTAAACATTACTTTCATTTCTTAAACTCACTAATGAGACAGGTGGGCAACATGCATGGAGCAGAGCAAGTCCATTCGGGGCTTTGTTTTGGAGACGGCCACTCGGAGATCATTCTCCACGTTTAGCTGCGATCTGTATTTATTCTTTATGTTTGTCAGGGCTGAGAAAGTCTTTTAGCACAAGTCCGCCAGCCTTGTTAACCAGTCAGGGTCAGTGAGGTGCTCAGCTGGGATCCTGCTCCATCAGAAACACGCGCACCTCGTCCCGCAGCTCACGCAGGCGGCTCAGCACATCTCCCGCAAGAGCAAGTCTGATATTCAGTGGACGTGTTTTTATGTAGTGGACCATTTTTATCGCAATGTCAAGAATATGTTTAATCTCTGGTTCAAGTGTTTTGCTCTGTGAATAATACAGAGTGTGGAATGTACGAGCGGCGCCACTTGTAAGACTCTCGCTTTCAGTCCTCTCTTTCCCCAGCATCGCTCCAGTCCTGTCCCGACACACACCAATACAGCTTTCTGAAGACAGTCCCTCTTCTTTTAGTTCTGTAAAAATGTCCTCGCCTGTGCACGTCCACTCCAGCGGGAAGCTAAACAGCATTACGTTTTCCGTCAAAACTGTATCTGATGAGAACAAGCAGCTGGGCAGAGTTTGATATATCTGTGGATTCATCTACCTGTAAAGCATATTTCCCTTTCTTAACTCTGTCCACCAGCTGGCACTTTATGTCCTGGGCCATGTCGGTGATGCACCGGGCAATAGTCCCGTTAGACAGCGGCACTGATTCCAGATCACGGGCTGATTTATCTACACGGGTTTAATTAACGTTTCGCCGATTGTGTGTGGCTTTTTTGCCTGTGCAATTAAATATGCCACCTCACATAATGCCTTTCGAGCTTCGGCTGGGATTGTCTGTCTGTTTAGTAAGGACTTTCTTTTGGCCTTGCAACTCTCACTCGTTCCGCTAATCCGTGTAGTAATAACCTAAAGACAGAGATTTGCCCATTTATGTGTTAGATAACTCATCCCTTCCTCCTACATACGTCACATCCTATAGACCTATGCTAGGAGGGATATCTAATGGACAACCTAAGTACTGCAAGCTAGACTATTATGCAGTGGTAGACACAGCACAGGGGGTCCCTGGGCCTGAGAAGGGAAGAGGAGTTTAATGTGGCTATTAAATGTGACTAAAACTAGACTAAAATGTTCTGAGTTTTCGTCGACGAAAACTAGACTAAAACTAAAAAGGATAAAAATGACTAAATGTGACTAAAACTAATATGCATTTTCGTCTAAAGACTAAGACTAAATCAAAAATAGCTGCCACAATTAACACTGACACACACACACACACACTATCTACAATGCCTATAAAAAGTATTCACCCCCTTGGATGTTTCACCCTTTTGTTGCTTTTATACATGAAATCATGGTCAATATAATTTGGCTTTTTTGACAATAATTTGCAAAAAAAAAACTTTAATATCAAAGTGAAAACAGATTTTGAGAAAAAAATGTTAATTAATTAAAAATATATAAGGTAAAGTAAATGATTGCATAAATATTCACCCCCTTCAGGTCAGTATTTGGTAGATGCACTGAGTCTGTGGATATGTCTCAATCAGGCGGGCACATCTGGACACTGCAGTTTTTCTCCGTTCTTCTTTGCAAAACAGCTCAAGCTCTGTCAGGTTGCTCGGGGATCGGGCGTGAACAGCTCTTTTCAAGTCCAGCCACAAATTCTCGGTTGGATTGAGATCTGGGCTTTGACTTGGCCACTCCAGAACATTCCCCTTGTTGTCTTTGAACCGTTTCTGTGTAGCTTTTGCTGTATGCTTGGGGTCGTTGTCTTGCTGGAAAATAAATCTTCTCCCAAGTCGTAGTTCTCTTGCAGACTGAGTCAGATTATCCTCCAGGATTTGGCGATATTTTTCTGCATTCATGTTCCCCTGTACCTTTCCAAGCCTTCCAGGGCCTGCTGCTGAGAAGCATCCCAGAGCACGATGCTGCCACCACCATGCTTCACGGTGGAGATGGTGTGTTTGTGGTGATGTGCAGTGTTTGGTGTTCGCCAAACATAGCGTCTCGTCTGATGGCCAAAAAGCTCAATTTCTGTCTCATCAGACCAAAGAACCTTCTTCCAATTGACCTTGGAGTCTCCCACGTGCCTTTGGGCGAATTCCGGGTGAGATTTCATATGAGCTTTTTTCAACAGTGGCTTTCTCTTTGCCACTCTCCCACACAGCTTCGACTGGTGAAGAACCCGGGCAACAGTTGTATGTACAGTCTCTCCCATCTGAGCCACTGAAGCTTTTACCTCCTTCAGAGTGGTCGTAGTGTCTTGGTGGTCTCCCTCACCAGTCTTCTTCTGGCCCGGTCACTCAGTTTGTGAGGACGGCCAGCTCTAGGCAGATTTAAACAAGTGTAACTGAACTCTGTGGGATGTCCAGTGAGTTGGAAATCTTTTTGTAGCCGTCTCCTGACTCCTCTGAGTTGCTTGGAGTGTTCTTTTGTCTTCATGTTGCAATGTAGCAGGAATCCTGATGAACCAGAGACTGGACCTCCCAGACACGCATGTTTTTATACTACGATCACCTGACACACATCAACTGCACTCAGGGGATCTCCATTTCACTAACTGTGACACTGCTGGCATCAACCAGCTGGACCTCTGTTGAATTAGGTCAGTCACTTTAAAGGGGGTGAATATTTAACACTTATTTTACACTATATATTTTTAATTAATTGACATTAGTTTGTAAAAATCTGTTTTCACTTTGACATGAAAGAAGATTTTTTTGCAAATTCCTGTCAAGAAAGCCAAATTATATTGACCATGATTTCATGTATAAAAGCAACAAAAGGGTGAAACATCCAAGGGGGTGAATACTCTCTCTCTCTCTCTCTCTCTCTCTGTCTCTCTCTCTGTCTCTCTCTCTCCCTCTCTCTCTCTCTCTCTCTCTCTCTCTCTCTCTCTCTCCCTCTGTCTCTCTCTCTCTCTCTGTCTCTCTCTCTGTCTCTCTCTCTCTCTCTGTCTCTCTCTCTCTCTGTCTCTCTCTCTCTCTCTCTCTCTCTCTCTCTCTCTCTGTCTCTCTCTCTCTCTGTCTCTCTCTCTCTCTCTCTCTCTCTCTCTCTCTCTGTCTCTCTCTCTCTCTCCCTCTCTGTCTCTCTCTCCCTCTCTCTCTCTCTCTCCCTCTCTCTCTCTCTCTCTCTCTCTCTCTCTCTCTCTCGTCTCTCTCTCTCTCTCTCTCTCTCTCCCTCTCTCTCTCTCTCTCTCTCTCTCTCTCTCTCTCTCTCCCTCTCTCTCTCTCTCTCTGAACTACAAACCACACAACGGGACTACAAAGGGCCTACAGATGACGTCAGTAACTACGGACGGACGTGCCTTCTGACTAAGAGACCCTTTCTTTATTTTTCTAGACGCTTCAGATGTTCTATGCAGATCTTGTTTGATATTGAATGATACACATTTGTTACCAGAACACAATCGACTGCGGTTTGTGGAGATTTAACTCGTTCGCTTCTCCAGTGGACATCAGTTGCATCAGCCGCCATGGAAGGACCCCGCCGCGTCGCCCACGCGAGTTTCAAACCGGAGGATACACTTTAAATACGCGTCCTGTGCTAGAAATATTCGGTAAGTTACAAATACGAGAAAATGCCAAACCAACATGTATTTAATAACTGACCACAGGAAAAGATAAATAACGTATTCCCCTCTTGGTCAGGCATTCGCCGCAGCGGCCTTCTTCATTCCCTTTCCATTCAAGATGGCGGGTGACGAGTCTGGAACAACGCTGGGTCAGCCTCATCTGGCCAAACAAGACCTCTCGGCTCTGGTGAGTGCTCGGTCCGTCGCGTTACACCGGGCCGCTGTACCGCCGGTGTCCGCCGGTGTCCGTCGGTGAAGCGGCCTCCTCAAAGATCGCGGTGCTTCGCGGTAACAGTCGCCGCCGCCAGCCGGCACATGACGCCAGGCCCGGCGCGGGGAGAGCGAGAGAGAGGGGGGGGAGAGAGAGAGCCGCTTCACCTTTATTCATATTAATAAGTGAACATGTGGAGGTTATCAGCGACGTCTTTCCTCCGCTGCTTCTTCTTCTTTAGCTTCAATCGCGAAGTTCAACTAAAATCCGGACAAATGTCATTGAGTTGTCGTGATGGATCATATCTGTGTTTACAGGCTTTTGTCTGCAACCACAAAGATATTCATACAAACAGCTACACGTGGTCACATGTGTGGTACAGAGTGTGTACTTTATACACACCTTTCACTGTATAGACATGGGAAGGATGATGGCACCAGCAGGTGACAACAACGGGATATACAAGTGTCTTCCTCTTCCTGCTCCTTTTCCTATCACGAGACCAATTTGTATTGTTTTGTAAAATGTTTTTTACTAATACGGACGAATAAAACCTGTTTCGTTATTTAATGAGTTGTGTAACTTCATCATGTTCGTGTACTTGCTTTTAGTTACATGTTTTATCAACTGGGAAATACTCAGAGCAACAACAGCCACATCAGATCAGTCGCCCGTTTGCCAAATTAAATATTTTCAGCTGAATATATGAACCGTCAGTGAGAGCATGAAAACGTCACCGCCTCTGTTTAAACGCAGGATGTTTGAGAGATGTCCAGTTATTATTCGGGGGGGGGACAGTCGATGTGCTGCTCCTCCTCTCATTCATCCCTGGGATCACACAGGACGGAGCAGTGCTCTGCTCAAAGGGACAACCTGTTCAATTCCACGTGGTTTCTCAGTGTGATTACCATCTAATGTGTGTAATTGTTTTCCAGAATGTGTCCACCCTGACACCCCTGTCTCCAGAGATCATCAGCAGACAGGCCACCATCAATATCGGTAATGAAATCTGTCCCTGGCTTTGATTTGTATTTGAATCACGCTGCAATCACCAGCTCCCTTCATAAAGACTGTGTTTGGACTCCCCTCCGTCCAGGTACCATCGGTCATGTGGCCCATGGAAAGTCCACAGTGGTGAAGGCCATCTCTGGTGTTCACACTGTCAGGTTCAAGAATGAGCTGGAGAGGAACATCACCATCAAGTTAGGATACGCTAACGCTAAGGTAAGCAAGCAACTGGGCTGTTTCTGTCAACTTGGCCTCTGCTGCATTGTCTCTGTTTAAATGCTAAAGACTCAACCCTCGTGAAGAGAAGCTGATAATCACTTTACTTTTTACTTGTCCTAGATCTATAAACTAGATGACCCCAGCTGCCCCAGGCCAGAGTGCTACAGGTCGTGCGGCAGCAGCACTCCAGATGAGTTTCCCACAGACCTCCCCAGCACCAAGGGCAACTTCAAACTGGTCAGGTAAGACTGGAGAGGGAGGATGGTCTCGTCCAAGAAGCTGTTGTTTCAGCTACGCCTCAATTTGTCATTTAAAAATCTGTAAAATATTGATCCATCGATGGGATTTTTTTCTTTTTTCTCCCAGACATGTGTCATTTGTGGACTGTCCTGGTCATGACATTTTGATGGCGACTATGTTGAACGGAGCAGCTGTCATGGATGCAGCCCTCCTGCTGATTGGTAAGCGTCTGATTAAACCTCCAAGACGACCAACTGTTGTGCTATTAACTCCCAGTTTTGTTGGAAGTCCTCTGAGTGTTGCTCCTCTCACTTTCTGCCAGCGGGTAACGAGTCGTGTCCTCAGCCCCAGACGTCAGAGCACCTGGCAGCCATAGAGATCATGAAGCTGAAGCACATCCTCATCCTGCAGAACAAGATCGACCTGGTGAAGGAGAGTCAGGCCAAAGAGCAGTACGAGCAGATCCTCGCCTTCGTACAGGGTGAGTCCAAACAAGCCCACACTGGACATTATGGGAATGTTCTGGATCTTCTCCTGCAGCCTCCTGGTAAAATGTGTGTAACATGTCAGAGTGAGTCCATGTGAGGACACAGCAGGACAATGTGTGGAAGCTTCCCAGAGAGCGAGTGGACGTGTTGATGAGGTTTCTAACACGTGACGGACGTGAAACTGGAAGAACACAAACATCTCAGGATGAAGAAGAGGAGCCGTACACGTAGAAGACGAAGACGTCCACTTGGAAACACGTGGAGGTTCCAGATCTTTTGGTGCTGAGGGCCGACGCCACAGCAGAGTTTATACGTCATGTCCCGCCTCCTGCTGCTCTACAGGCTCCGCCCCTCGCCTGGATGTTCCCCACATGTTCCTGTTTGAACGAGTCGGACCCGACAACCTGCTGCTGCTGCTTCTCATGTGAGAGACAAAGTCGAGAAGTCACTGACACCTTATGTTATGTGTAACGTTGTCCTGCAGGCACCGTGGCAGAGGGAGCTCCCATCATTCCCATCTCGGCCCAGCTGAAGTACAACATCGAGGTGGTTTGTGAGTACATCGTCAAAAAGATCCCAGTGCCCATCAGAGACTTCACGTCCGAGCCCAGACTCATCGGTGAGAAACCCTCACACGTTCCGGTTTTGGATCATGTTTTAATCCCAGCCTTTTGGTGTCTGTTCAAACGGTCGTTTTCCATATTTCAGTCATCAGATCCTTTGATGTGAACAAACCCGGCTGTGAAGTTGATGACCTGAAAGGTGGCGTGGCAGGAGGAAGTATCCTCAAGGGCGTGCTCAAGGTGAGGATCTAGAAGGAAGAGAGGTTAAACTCACAAACATCAGTTCAGTAACAACCCGCAAATTAGACCGTTAACAAGAAGGAAACATGCAAGTTTATTTTATATTTTAAGAAGTGGATTTGTTAATTGATTTCTGTTATGAATTCCTACAGAGATGTTGTGTATGGTTGCCAGGTAACATCAGCCGATATGAGCCTTTCACAGACTTCTAGGTTTCAGCGTTTGTTTCTCGATGTGCGCCAATTTGAACGTCAGATTTTTTAAATCTCAATTCAAGTTCTACGTATTTTTTTGTATCTGTGTTTTCTTTTTATTTACAGTTATTTCTAATAGAGTTCCGGTTAAACTTTAAAATATCAAGTCTTGAGATATTAGCAAATCTCGATGGTTCCTTGTACAGAATTCAGAGCCGATGTACTTTTGGACTTTAGTGTTTTGTCATCCACGGTTTGAGTCGTTCTTTCTCCAAACTGTGGTCCTGCTCTGTGCGACCTCCAGGTGGGGCAGGAGATCGAGGTGCGACCAGGTATCGTGTCCAAAGACCAGGAAGGAAAACTGATGTGCAAACCCATCTTCTCCAAGATCGTCTCTCTGTTCGCCGAGCACAATGACCTCCAGTACGCTGCACCCGGGGGCCTGATCGGTACGTCCACGCCGACCCGGTTCAGCCTCGGGTCGGTGAATGTATTGTTATAGTAACAGTGGGTCGGATCCTGCAGTCAGAGGACGTCCTGCACTTTTTCAAATCCAGCAAACTGTTAAAACTGCAACAGAATGGGAGGTCGTTTCCTGGGGATGCTGCTGTTAGAATCTTATCTTGAAGAGCCTCACGTGAAGTTGTATAATACGTGTCTATGTGCAGGTGTGGGCACAAAGATCGACCCGACGCTGTGCCGTGCCGATCGTATGGTGGGTCAGGTGCTCGGTGCCGTCGGAGCGCTGCCAGAGATCTTTACCGAGCTGGAGATCTCCTATTTCCTGCTCAGGAGGCTGCTGGGAGTCCGCACAGAGGGAGACAAGAAGGCTGCCAAGGTGAGACGTCAGGTGTCAGTAGTGATGTTTAAGGTCTGAAATAACGTCAGCGTTCAGACACTTAGAATGTTTTGGTTGTGTCGAGGTGAAAAGTGGAAATCAACCAGGAGCCAGTGATTTCTTTTGTGATGACGTCCTTTCGTATCTTTGTGCCCCTGCAGGTCCAGAAGCTGTCTAAGAACGAAGTGCTGATGGTGAACATCGGCTCATTGTCGACAGGCGGCCGCGTCAGCGCGGTCAAGGCCGATCTGGCCAAGATCGTCCTCACCAACCCCGTCTGCACAGAAGTGGGAGAGAAGATCGCTCTGAGTCGACGAGTGGAGAAACACTGGCGGTAAGCATCAGGGCGCCTGTTACAACATGCAGAGAGAGACCAAAGCTGTCGCTCAGGAAAAGTAGCTTCGTTTTTCTCTAATGCCAAAACTAAACAAACCCAGAAACTTTACTACGTCTCCATTACGACAAATATTAATGGCTGCAGGGATGTTTTGTGAATCTAGTGTAAACCTTCTCCATCACACTCAGTGTTGTCTAACCAGACGTCTCCTCTTCTCTCCTGTCAGTCTGATTGGTTGGGGGCAGATCAGAAGGGGCGTGACCATCACACCCACAGTGGACGATGACTGAGGAGAACGAACCGGGACGTCGGCCTAACGCTCCCGTCAGCAGGACAACAACCATCTCCCTCTTCTTGGCTTTTCTTTTTGGTTTTAGTTTTTCCCCACACGGAGGAAGGGAACAGAGTAGGACATGTCGGTGGTTTAAAGACGCCTCCTCGCTCTGCTCTTCTTTCTCTGCAGACACGCGAGAGCCTCAGATTAGGTTCCTGCCGTCAGTGAGCTGTTGACTCTGCAGATGAAGGAGGACAGAGGAGGAGACGAGGCGCTTTAGACTGGTCACAATGCTCCAGAGGAGGTTCAGCTGCAGCCACGTTCAGAGTGAACCCGAGTTTATTCAGTGCACAGATGTTCCTGTACTGTCCACAGATTCCACTCTAATAAAACACATTTGGAAGAAATGTCAGTATTTTTGGTTTCATTCATGTTACAAGACGTCCCTGCAGCGATCAGGGTCAGGAGGACTGTTATGTGTGATCAGGGCAAAAATCTCCTCAATTAATTATGTTTCACTGGAATTCTTTTTTGCATCTGAAAGATTTTTGGCAGCTTTTTGCCTTTTTTAAATGGTGAAATACTGTAAAAGAAGTCTGTTCACTGAAAAGTCAGAAAATTGAATGGAAACTGAATGTTCTTCAAGATTTTAATGTGGAAAACAATTATTTAAGTAAATAGAAAATGTGATTGTTCAGTGACAGATTTATTTATTAGACACAGAAATTCAGTTTCATTAAGATCGATGTTTTTTTTCTAAATACATGAAAAAATATATATCGGTAAAGCAAATTTTTGACTGCACCCGTCCGGTTGGTCGTTCAGGTCGTGGACTGATTTAGTTTTTGAGAGACTGGTTGTGACCATTTGCTTTGTGATGACTTCATCTGTTTAAAAGATGAAGAGCTAAACGTCCTCCAGATGGTTTTCAGATCTCATTAATAAATACATCCTCCACTGACACTGGGACAGTCGGGTGTATTTAGTTCATTTGAAAACATTTTCACTTGCATTTATTTTGAAAATGCATTTAATGATCGAATTGTAAAATATAATGGTGTCAAAGGAACATATTGTTATAAGGTACATGTATTTGTTTTAACAGTAATAAAAACCAAGGAGGCTTTACACACACACACACACACACACACACAATGAAGATGATTTACTGAAGGTGTTGACGCACTTCCGGGATGATCCACCTGACGAGCACGAGACGAGACGTCACCAGGTGACACGAGTCCAGATTTAACTACAGACGGTCTATATGTAGATGTGACTACAGACGGTCTATATGTAGATGTGACTACAGACGGTCTATATGTAGATGTGACTACAGACGGTCTATATGTAGATGTGACTACAGACGGTCTATATGTAGATGTGACTACAGACGGTCTATATGTAGATGTGACTACAGACTAGATACCAGTTGAAGGACCGACAGAGGGGTTCTCCTCCGGATCTCCTCGCTCAGGTGTTTACCGCCTCATGGATTCTGCAGGTGAGACGAGCTCCGTGAATCAGAACCAACACAGCAGGTTTTTTCTCCAGTTCCGTTTTGGATCAAACAATAATCAATATTCACATCCTGACTTTGTGTTAACTTCTAAAAAGTCTATTCAATCGTTGAACCTGTTAAATCACTTTCATCTTCCTTGTAAATCAATTATTAGAATGAAACTTTAAACATTCATGTGTTACGTTAAATACTGAATGTTTGTTTCAAGACATGAAACAACAACGATTATATATTTCTATTCATATAGAGGACAAAGAAACGACAAGTATGAATAAATGAGTAACATTAAATAAATAGCATAAATGTAGAAATATAGAAATGAAATCTAAAAATGCAATAATGAATAAATAAATAAATGTAGAAATGGTCTACTTAGACTTAAAACAATCCAATTTCTATAAACTTTAACACCATGTAAATGTGTAAGTGCAAATTATTCCTAATAGAAAACATTGATACACATTGACAGATGACTTTCTAATACATTTTTTTATTTTACATCTTTTTATATATGTAATAATTGAATTTGGCTTTATTGTGTTTCTTTAAATTGTCTTTATCCTGTTTTATCTTTCTTGTGGCACATTTAACCAAATTCCTTCTCTTTTACTTTTGTTTCATTCTTTTCTGACCTGCAGTGAAATGACCTTCATGTTCATATCTCAGTGGTTTGCTGAGAATCTTTGTCTCCACCATTAAAGGAGAAGACACAAACAAGCACTGATTCCCACTGACAAGTCACTTATTGGACTTTGGACACATTTCATCTTCAGAATACTTTCATGTGCAAAAGCATAAAAGTCCTTTTAATTCTAAGGATAAATATGAATGAATGAATAAATAGCTTTTGTAACAAATTAACAGTGGAATCAAAGACATTTTAAGGTTAGAATGATGCTTTGGGTTTATAGTGAGTTCAGTTATTGGTAAAACCTCTTGACTTGTTTTCTGTGTCATCGGTCAGATGGTCAGCGTGGGCGTGACGCTCCGAGACGTTCCCCTCTCGACATCATCATGAGTCAGATACGCCGGAAACGCACGGCCTCAGACAGGAAGCCGCTGGGACGCTTCCTGTCCCGGACGGGGATTCCTGAGGACGGGGAGTCGGAGGGGAGGGAGGAGAGAGCACAGAGCTCAGGTGGGTTTCTTCACATGAGACCTTTTCCTTTTCCTGAGACTGTCACAGCACAGATTGGCTGGAAAATATCTTCTACTACGTCCAAACATTTGTTTCATATGAACCTGAACAAAAACGAGTTCCTTGAGTTGTGAGAAGAAAAGAGTAAAAGGAGGGAAATGCCCAGAAAGCCATCCAGCTAAAGCATAAAGGAAATGGACGTCTACCAAGATTTCTGTCTTTCCTAAAAATCTGTCACTTTCCTCCACAGCGGCTCAGAAAGAAGCAGAAATGCCCTACGATCAAAAATAACTGTGTGTGTGTGTGTGTGTGTGTGTGTGTGTGTGTGTGTGTGTGTGTGTGTGTGTGTGTGTGTGTGTGTGTGTGTGTGTGTGTGTGTGTGTGTGTGTGTGTCTCTCAGGTGCAGCAGAGGACGAGCGAGACGTCAGCTGGGGTCGAGTGTGTGTTTTCCTGCAGAGGCTCGGGAAGAAAGCCGACAGCAGGAGCCTGAGTCTGGCTCACTGTGATGTGACCGCTACAGACCTGCTGGAGCTAGGTACACACACACACACACACACACACACACACACACACACACACACACACACACGTCGACTCGAGGCCTCAGTGTGCGTTTAGAGCTGCAACGTCCCAGGTTCACTGAGACCTAAGTTGCATGAATCACTGTGTTTCCTGAAAATGTTTTAAAAGCATTAAAGGCACTTGAACAACTTTATAACCGAGAGCGGAGCCGGAGTCGCAAAGTTTGTTTTACGAGACAAAAGGTTCCAAAGAGGTAAGAAGAATGAAACGTGCTGCTCCAGGTTCTGTGCAGCTTCTGTGCACACTGTCATGTGATGGGTTTTTCACGTGTGTCCTCCTCAGCGACGTTGCTCCAGTTCCTGCCTCAGCTGGAGGAGATGGACGTTTCCTGGAACGAGCTGATTGGTGGATGTCTGCACGCGCTGACCTCTCACCTCCATCATGTGGGCGGGATCAGGACGCTGAGGCTCTGCAGCTGCAGGCTGAACGCTGATGATGTCACTGCACTGGGTGGGACCCTCCAGGATTTCCAGTATTATCTTTACTACATTAGAAAGAGACATTTTGACTTGAAGACATGTGAAGAGTTTCCTCTCAGGTTCTTCGGTGTCTGTCAGAATGATGTGAAACCCCGAGTGCAGCTTTAACTCAGGGTAAACCCGACGCTGTGGTTCTGCAGGTGAAGCTCTCGGCTGCGTCCCACACTTGGAGGTCCTGGATTTGTCCTGGAACGGAGGTGTCGGAGGCGGAGGGTTGCAAGGCCTCCTGGGTAAAGTTTACCCACCACTGAGGGAGATTCGCCTGGTTTCCTGTCAGCTCTCTGCAGCTGATGCTACTGCACTGGGTAAGAAACCAACCTGTTAACACATTTATAAGAACGGAAAGATGGACCGTTTCAAATAGACATTTCCCATACTGCCACGGAGGCACAGCCTTCATGGTCTCTGTGTGTTGTGGTTGTTTGTCCTCAGGGGGGGTACTGTCCTCTCTGCCCAGACTCTCGGTGCTGGACGTCTCCTGTAACCCTCATCTCTCGCAGGACGGCGGCGGCGGCTTCAGCGACCTGGCCGCCTCCCTCTCTCACGCCACCTCCCTCACCACACTTCGACTGCAGGCCTGCGGTCTGTCGACGGACGGCCTCGACGCTCTGGGTAGGAGATCTACTCTTGGGGTTTACTGTCAGCAGAGTGTATTTGAGGTGATAACAGGTCGCCCCCTCTGTCCTGCAGGTGGTTCGCTCCGCTACCTCCCCTCAATGCGAGAGATGGACCTGTCCTGTAACAAGGGTCTCTCTGGAGGACTGGACCACCTCACCTTCCACCTGGCTCACCTCACACACCTGGAGAGCCTCGACCTTCACCTGTGCTGTCTCACACACACTGACCTGGAGGCCCTCAGTACGTTAGTGTGTGTGTGCACGTCTGTGTGTGTGTGTGTGTGTGTGTGTGTGTGTGTGCACGCAGCAGCAGTCATGTGACTCCTTGTTTTCAGTCCAGGTGCTCCCCTCTCTGACGGCGCTCACAGAGCTCAACGTGTCGTCCAATAAGGAGGCAGGGGCTTCGGTTCACGCGCTGGTCTCCGCCCTCCCTCTGACACAGATGAAGCGTCTGCCGCTCAACAGCTGCAGCCTCAGTGAGGAGTCATTCACTGCTCTGGGTACAAATATACTACTGATACTAAGATTACTACCAGTACTCCTCCTAGTACTGCTGCTGTGGTGTAGCTGCTACTTCAGTCGGGCAGCTGTAGTTCTTCAACACTCACAACTCGGCTGCTCTGGCTCACGGTTCTTTTCTCACATCGTCGTGTCCCGTGTGATCTCATGAATTCTGTGTAATATCAATATTGGTTCAATAAGAGCTAATGTTGTAATTGTCTCATGACTGTGGCTCCAGGGTAAACGTGTGTAGTTCTTCTGACCTGGAGGAGTTGTGTGTGTGCCTCAGCTCTGGCTGTGCCCTTCCTCCGCACTGTGGATGTTTCCTGGTGCAAAGTGGTCGGCGGTCGCGTGGCTCTGCTTCTTGACGCTCTGCAGCCGTCGGTCGTCCTGGAGCTTCGTCTCAGCAGCTGTGACCTCTCCACCGACGACCTGCGTCACTTAGGTAACAGTCCAACAATCACTGTTGTATTTTTAACTGCAAAGAGTAAAAACGTCTTGTTATCAGGGAGATAATGAAGATAAATGTCATGCGAGTGATGACTTCTCAGTAACGCCCCGTGTGTCTGGCGCAGCTGTGGTCTGCAGACGTGGTTGTATGTCGTCTCTACTGGTGCTGGATCTCTCCTACAACGGTTCGGTGGGCGACGACGGCTGGTCCGCCCTGTTTGAAGCCGGAGGCCTGGGCTCGCTGGAGGATGTCGACCTTAGCCTACGACCTTCGACCTCGGCCTCCTGCTCGGCCTGGCTGCCGGCGCTGCACCGCGCTCTGCCTCGACTGCCGGCGCTGACCCGGCTGGCCATGCAGCGATGGACGATGGGCTCCCGGGAGCGACAGCAGCTGTGCCACAGCGCGAGGAAACGAAATGTCCTGCTGGAGCGGGATCCGGACTTTAAAGACGCAGCTTCATCATGTCAGACGACCAATCAGGAGAGTCCAGAGGAGTAGGGACCTTGTAGAGAATGCAGCTGATCTGACGTCATATGTCACTGAGGAAATTCATCTCATTTATCACACCTGGAAGATTTCAACAGAGCATTAAAGTAAATATCGTAAACTTTGTGATCCCAACTGATTATTCTTACAACACAGAGAAATGTGGATCTGATGCATGTGTCTTCTCAGGTCTGGAAAATATTACAAATCATTTTCAGGCGTTTTTTCGTTTAGAAACTTTTTAGAAACTTTCTTGGCAAAGTTAGAATCCACAGCTACGGCTGAACTGACAGATACTTTGACTACAAATCAAAGTATTGGAGAAATGTTTTCATTGGCAAGAAGTCGTCCTTAAAGTACTTAGTAAAAGTATTTAGTTTTATGACAGCTGCAGAATAACAACGCGTGGAGAACATTTCATTGGTTCATCCGGTTCTTCCTGGTGGACTGCTCACGTCCTCATCGAGCACACGTCCTCATCGAGCTCACGTCCTCATCGAGCTCACGTCCTCATCGAGCACACGTCCTCATCGAGCTCACGTCCTCATCGAGCACACGTCCTCATCGAGCTCACGTCCTCATCGAGCTCACGTCCTCATCGAGCACACGTCCTCATCGAGCTCACGTCCTCATCGAGCACACGTCCTCATCGAGCACACGTCCTCATCGAGCTCACGTCCTCATCGAGCACACGTCCTCATCGAGCTCACGTCCTCATCGAGCACGCCCCCTGCGTCCTTCTACGAGCTTAAATCAGTTTTTAAGTGTAATTGGTTTGAAATCATTCATTTGAACAACACATATGATTTTAGGTCAGGATCATGCTTTTATGAGTTTAATCTGTGCATTAAAGATTAAATTGTAAACATGAAGCTGGATCTCAGGGTGAAGATTTTCATCTTTGATAAAGAATTCAGTTTATTGTTCAGAAGATTATCCAACTAATCTATATCTCTGCAAATGTTTAGAAATGAACCCGAATCTTTGATTTTGATATTTGACAGTGAAAGTGTGATAACACGTTCTGAAGATGAGAATTATAACATTAACTTCATTATAAACATCATTCTGGGTACTTTCCACATCCATGAATGCAGAATGAAAACACCCACAGGATTTTATATGAATTTAAATAATATATCAAAACTTGACATCTGTCCAAATGAACTTTTCAATGATCTACAAACTTTTCTCGTTTCTTTTCTCCTTTATGTTAAATATATATTTGTTACTGTTTGTCTTAACTTTTAATTTCTGGTTATTTCAGTTCGTGGTTATCGACTCACTGTGACTCCGTCGTTTTCTCTAAAACTTCAACATGCGTTTTAATTTTTTAAATCAGATTTTCACCTGAAATATCGTATTTGAAAGTTTCTGCTGTAAGTTAATGTTCAGTTACATTTAAACCATCATATCAAGCACCTTAGCAGCATCAGTTGGTTTTTACTTTTATACTGAAATCAAAGTTAGTAAAAGCATTTTGTTTCCACGAAGATGAGAATTTGAATGAACAGACAGGATTCAGAAAACCCACAGTAATAATAATAAAGTATATAAGCATAGTTTAGTAAAACAGAAATAAATTCAATAAGTAACAAGTCTCATTTTTTGTCACATCCACTGAGACAAAACACTTTGTGTTTCATTTTATTTTCCTGTCTTGTTGTACAGCTTTAATACAGTAGTGAAGGTGTGATTTTCTGTACAAGTGATGCAGACGTTTGATCCAAAAATAAAATGAAATAAAACCATTAAACAAGCAAACAGCTAAGTTCAAGTTGACAGAAAAACTGTGACGCATTTGTTAAACTTGAAGCACAAACATTTCTGCTAAAACCTGAAACAGTTGCTTTAAAAAGCAAACACTAACTTAAGTAAAGGACACTGAAGCAAAAACGCTGGTTTGCATTAACAGAGCAGTGTTCACATGTCAGACACTCAGGTGACGTGTGGTCAGTAAAGGAATTACTAGGCTCCTGCTAACTACAGACATATCTATGAAAACAATGTCAAACTTGTTTTGTCTGTTCCATTACACATCAACATTTAGATCTGATTAATATTTTCTGTTAGTAGCTCATCTGGAACTGAGCTGTAAAATGAAAGTAACTCCAGCCACACATCTGTCCAGGAAGACGTTTCTCTTAAAGTCGTGACATTTCAGTGAAGTTGGAGGAAACCGTCGAGCAGATATTGGATCCTTGCAGGGACGTCACTCCGATGTCACACGACACGGCTCTAACGAGGAGGGCTTTAGAGTTTGAAGAACATTTCCGCCTCTTAGCAGATTGTATTGATTAAACTCAGGAACCTTAAACTCTTCTTCTCAACCACTGTGAGAGATGCACAGATTAGATTCTGAAATGATCCCGACCCCTGAACTCTGGGTGATCTTTCACACATTTCTAAAATCTGTAAACCTCTTTAAATAAAACGAGCGAAATAGAGGAGATGACCAGAAGACTCTGGATAATCTCCTGAAATTATCTAGAGGGGCTGTATGTGAGAAAACAAATGTCCGAGTCATGTACGTCTGGAAACATAACCAAGTTGAAATGATTATGAACAAAATAGGACAATCGATTAATTGTTTAGGGGGAGATTTGAGGAGGTCACCTACGTTCTAAGAGAAACTGGGATTTAATGGAAAGAAAATAACCTGCAGATTACTTGAGATGTTCCAATCTGTGAAAACACCGGCAGCACCAGGATCTAAACGTGGAGTTCCGGTCGCTTTCTTTTGGATTTCCTGTTTTAATTGACAATGTGACTTTTCCTCCTCGTGGAGATGTTGTTTGAGTTAGTGACAGACTCAAGAGAACAGCTTTCCTCTTCTTCACAGCTCAGGTCTTACATGCGTAGCTTATGCCAACGTTTTTAAAAGTAATACATATAAATAAAACTGAGATGTGAAGTTGCCGTTTGAATAGAAGCCGTCAGACGATCAGACGACGGTTTATCCAGATTAATTAAACCACTTTATTATAAATCGGCTTTAATCCGTCCCTGAACAAGGAGCCTCCGCACACACCTGCAGCTCAGCACAGAAAGTTGAACGTAAACCAGGATTTCTACGAAGTTTGTTTATAACAGATTGAATTTTTACCTCCTGATCGTCTGACTGCTCGTTTTCTACCATGTTCCGCAATCCCAGTTTTCTTTCAAGGTAAATTAGTTTGTTTCCTGACAGAGACGAGACGATGAACAAAACTATAAAAATAAGACCCGAGTTGTAAAACCCCACTTTTCTCCTTCACTACCATGTGACCCAATGCCCGTGAAAGCCTGTTTTAGGGGATACAACACTGAACTCGAGCCTGGACTGCGACGCTGACGATTGTGGCTTGCGTGTTAAAAAGAGAAACGTTCCACCACAGTGAGCTCCGACTCGGCCTCACTGCTGGGGAGGGTTGTTTTCGGTGTCCACCGTCCTGATGATGACGATCTGCTCCAGACTCTGGGCAGGGGAGGGTGGTGGCCGCAGCTGCTCCACCAGAGCGTGGAGGGTGTCCGAGTTGATGGTCTGCTCCTGGTCAGCATCGAAGGTCACCTGGTCAGCGGCGGCCACAGGGGGGTCAGCGGGCTCCGACTTTAAGCTCTGGATGATGGCGGCTGCGACGTCGACCGACTCAGTGTTGGTGGTGACCTCTGTGGATGAAGACGGGGCTTTGGGGCTGGGGGTGGCTGGCTCAGGGTTGGGCGGCTCTCCTTCGGATATGGACACCAAACCTTTGTTTTCCTGGGAAAGTTTGTTCTGGACGAAGGCCATAGGATGACTGGAGGCCAGGAGGACGACTGCTCAAACACACACACGTGAACACTAAGTGAGAAGCGGAACCTGACACAATCTTTTCTTTCTGTAACTAATGACATGAAAACAGTAAGACACAGAATGCTTCGCTCAGTTTAAGATCACGGCACAGCACGAGGATTTGCCTGCTTTGTGTCTCGTCCGTTTGAAATGAGTTAAACACTAAATCATCTTCATGGTGGGTCACAAACACACGAAGCCTAGTCGCTGCTCACCAGCTCTGGCTCTCTCCTTGTGTTGCCGCACTTCGTCAGCGTGAGCCTTCTCCTGGTGTTTGATCATGTTCTTCACACTGGCAAATCGGTTTCCACACAGAAGACACTGCACGCCGCTGCTCCCCTCTGGAAAACACACACAGCCACATTAAATCACACTTTCATCCTCCACTGTGTTGGCCGTCTTCATTTATATTTAATGTCAGCCGACAAAGAAAACTACAAAGTGTTAGTTCTGGACGAGGTTCTGGAAACTCACCTGGGTGATGTCGTCGAATATGTTTCTTTAAGTCAGAAGACGTCGCAAAACGCGCGTCACACTTTGGCGTCGGACACTTGTACGGAGTCTCACCTGAAACGGAAACACATCCGCACACGTTACAGACAATGTTCAGGAGAAGCACGACAGGTGCTGGGAAGGAAACTGAAACAGCTGTGCAGTGAAACCCATCTCAGCTGCAGCCCGTCGTTCACTCGCCTCCGGGTTAATAAACGCAGTGAAGCCGTCTCACCTGTGTGTTTTCTAGCGTGTGAGATGAGAGAAGAGGAAACGGAGAACGACATGCCACAGCGATCACACTGGTACGGTTTCTCGCCGGTGTGTCGTCGTTTGTGATACGTCAGGGTGCTGGACTGAGCGAAGGCCTGGCCACAGATGTCGCACACGTATGGTTTCTCCCCGCTGTGCAGTCTGTAGGAGACACACAAACACAAAATCACTGTTTCAATTGATCATCTAACTCACTCATCAAGTAGAAAAAACTAATATCAACCAGGTACAGATTCTCCAAATATGAGGGTTTACTGCTTTTTTCTCTAGAACATCACAAAACTGAATTTGTTGTGTTTTGACCGATGGGCTGAACAAAAGCAGACATTTCAAATTGTCTCCACGGTGGCAGAGAACTGGCCTTTCCTGTGATTGACTAAAGAACAAAGAATGCTCAGCGTCTCAAATGAAAAACCTCTGAATCAGGGAACGCTGCGTCTGCAAACTTCGATCACGCTCCAGAATCAACAGTCTGGGTGTAAACGTTCAGCGAAGGCAGCTCTGGTACCTGATGTGTATTTTGTAGTTGGACGAGGTAGCAAACTTGAAACCGCAGCGCTCGCAGGTGAAAGGCTTCTCCTCTCCGTGGTGCATCCGACGATGTGCCACCAGCTGGCACTTCTGAGCAAAGCACTTGTCGCAGTCGGAGCAACTGAACGGCTTCTCTCCTGCAACGAGCACCAGAAAGAGAGGGAGGAGGAATTTAGTCACAAGAAAAACAACCGCCGCTCGTCCCGTCGGTTTATCGGCGCCGCGTCGGCACTAAAGCGTTTTGAGTCGTCCACACAAACTGCGTTTTGTGTTTGGGAAACAATGATGTCACAGTTTAGTTCATGCAGGCCCACTGTTGCTTTGTGTATTGAGCATGCAGCAGAAACAATGGCAGCTATTTACTGGTTTCTCTACGTTCGGGCAGCACAGTTAACCTCTAACTAACTTCTGTGGTATGTGACAGATCGCTGATGTGGACTTTATTGCCACCTACTGGCCCGGCATGCTTGTTTGAGCGTTTGTAGAGATAGTTTGTAAAACAAAAGGTTTGTGCGGACGGGGATTCATCTAAAAAATATCTGTAGCAGTGTAGACGAGGCAAGTGTCGATATTCATTTAATTGCAGATTTCTTCAGTTTCCAGTGACTTGAAATGTCTGTTAAACAAATCAGTTTCCAAAAGTCGTCACATGAAGACACCAGAGGATTATTTGACAAATCTTTCCATGTTTATGACTGAGATGATTAATTATTAAAATAGTTACTGATCATTTAAAGGAAAAATCCTTTGAGCTCTGACGGACAGTTTTCTCGACGATAATTATTTCCTGACTCAATAAGTGGGATATTATCATTTGTAGGTCGCTCACCTGTGTGTATGCGCAGGTGGGTTTTCAGCTGTGTGGCTTGTCTGAACTTTTTCGAGCAGAAGATGCAGACGAACGGCTTCAGGCCCTTGTGGATCTTCTCGTGTCGGTGCAGGCTGCTCGCGTCTTTAAACAGTTTGTTGCACTCGGTGCACGACAGCATCATCTCGTCCGTTTCTGACGGATCCTGTTCCCCGATCTCACCCTCCTCATCACCAAAATCATCAATGTCATCATCAGCTCCCAGCGAGCCACTCTCCTCTTCTTCATCCTCTTCATCCTCCTCCTCCTCTTCCTCCCCCTCCTCCTCCTCCTCAGCCCTCCTCCTGCCGCGGCCTCTGCCCCTCCCTCTGCCCCTCCCCCTCCCGCGGCCTCGTCCTCTCCGTCCCTCGCCGCTGCTCAGTCGAGGCTTCTTGGCCGGAGACTCTTCCTCCTGCGAGGGGCTCCAGTCCGCAGAGGTGTCTCCAAAGTCCTTCACACTCGTGTCAGAATCTTCTAAAAACGGATCTTCTCTTAAAGAAACTCCTCTTCCTCTCCCCCTGCCGCGTCCCCTGCCCCTTCCTCTCCCCCTCCCCCTGCCTCTCCCTCTGTAGCTCTGGGTTTTGGGGGTGCCATCAGCCGAGCTGCTTGCCTCCGTCTGCTCCCCACTTAAACGCTTAGGGCGTCCTCTTTTCCGGCCCTGTCCACGTCCCGCGGCCTTGGGCGTCGTGGGAGTGTACTCTTCATCACTTTTGTTTCTCTCTTCCTCGTCCAAATCTTTTGCCTCTTCGTCCGGCTCTTTGCCATTCTTCCCCGCCTCATTCCACCCCCCTGTAGCGGAGACGATTGACAGGGGAACTGGGGAGCTGGGGCTTCCAGGAGAGCCTGGACTGGGAGGAGAGAGACCAGTTTCTTTATCTGCCTCTGATTGGGACGTTTCGCCCAGCTCGGACCAGTGGGGGGTTTCCTCCAGATACTTTGTGGCCTCGGGCATTCCCAGGAACACAGCAGCTTGTCGTACAGCTGCTTGTCTGGTGCTGAAACCACGGAGAAACACTTTGTTCAGTACATGAGCTGAAAGAATATCAAGTTTCATCTGAATTCTCGTTAAAAATGACACCGCAGCTCAGATTAAAATGAGCTCTACCTGCTGAGGTTCATCTGTCCAGTGTAGATATACTCCAACAGCTTCTCCAGAGCGTAGCGGCTGACCTTGTCAGGGTCCAAGGTCGTGACATCTTGACCTTTCGCAGCCTGGGAGGAGAAGTACTTGCTGAACGCAGCCAGGATGTTGCGGTGGGCTCTGAACTCCACATCTCTCACCATTATGGTTATGTCGCACAAAAAGTCCATCTCCCGCTGCTGATGTAGACGCTGCAAGAGCATCTTCCCATGATTGGTGACATGAGTCATCGCTGCTGCTGCTGGATAACAACAGAGAAAGTCAACGTTCACGTCAGCCAGAGGTTTATAAACAGGAACTTTCTGTGTGTCCTCTGTGTGTCCTCAGGGAGAGACACAGACCTGCAGCTTCTACACATTTCAAATACAAAACACTGCATTGTTTCAACAGGAAAACACCTTGTTATAAATTCCCCACAGTTCAATGTTACGTTTTGTTTTATTTAACGAGGACAAAAAGTTAATTGAGACAATTGAGAAACTCAAACGAGCCACTTTTTGAATTTATGCCCGAAAAATGATGAGAATGATTCATGACTGTGCAGCTCTGGAGACAGACACGTGTTCAGGCTGTGCAGGTGGTCAGAGCTGAGGTCACTGAGGGACTGGGTTCTACATGTTAAACAACACTACGACAGTTTGTTGACATCTCCCACTTGGTGTTACACACACATAACACAGCTGTGTGATGAAGACCGGATAGTTTGATGGAATCTGAATGAAACATAAAGCTGGGATTGTGAAAACTTAGAAAGATTGAGATGAACTTACTCTCAGTAGAGTAAGTGATCCTGAGAATGTGTGCCACAGCTTCCTGCTCATGTGTTTCTGTTGGGAATCGAACACAGACAGGGGGGTGAGAACAGGGACACAGCCACAGTCTGATTGAAGATTCACCATGAAACAAACATCGGTGACAAACACGAACCACACGGCCCCGACGAGGATTCACACGAGCGGCGGTTTTGGAAAATAAGAGCTCCCGCCCGCTTCCTGAACAGGCCCCGCCGAGCGGCTAATGCTAACAGCGGCGGCTCGCCCGGGTCCCGGGGGCGGCTGCTGGAGGCGGGGGGCTCCCGGCAGGTTCCCGGGCACTACGTGGAGCCCTGGGGCCGCATGGGGAGCAGGCACAGCCCCGCGGAGTCTACCGGGAGCAGCCGGTCGGTGCGGCGGAAGCTAACCGTGTCCGCGGTGGTGAAAAGCGCGGAAAACCGTGTGCTCTTATTTCGAAGGTTCGACGCTTTGTGCCGGCGGGGTCGAGCCAAGTTGGCACAAAATGGTGGAAACGTTTATTTCACACGCGAGCAGCGCAAACGCGTCACTTTCCGCCTGGAAGCGTGAAAATAAATTCACCGGTTTGATTCCGAGCGACGTAAATAAAAGAAGAAAAGTACCTGCGGACATCCGCTGCTGCCATTAGCCGTGACGTCACGGCTCTCGCGAGAGTTCGTGCGAAGAGGAGTTCAAGATGAACACCGCCCCGCCGGGACGGAGCACCGCAGCTCCGGGGGATAACCATCACTGGGTTTGGGTC
>NC_061501.1:19564739-19657239 GCF_022539355.2 Hippoglossus stenolepis | reverse complement strand
AACCACTTCCTGTGAACCCGTCAGTTCTTCACAGCTTGTGGAGAACTTCAGCTTCAGAATCCTCCTGATCCACGCTGAGCTCCTCTCTCCTCTCTCCTCTCTCCTCCCTCTCTCCTCTCTCCTCCCCCTCTCTCCTCTCCTCTCTCTCCTCTCTCCTCTCTCCTCTCTCTTCTCTCCTCTCTCCTCTCTCCTCTCCTCTCTCTCTCTCCTCTCCTCTCTCCTCTCTCCTCTCCTCTCTCCTCTCTCCCTCTCCTCTCTCATCTCCTCTCCTCTCTCTCCTCTCTCCTCTCCTCTCTCCCCTCTCTCCTCTCTCCTCTCCTCTCTCCTCTCTCCATGAAGGAGTCAGAGTCGTCTTTCAAAGTGACACCGACAGGAAACAGATCCCAGAGGAACAAACACGAGTTTCAGATGATGGAGAAAGTAACGTAGCTCCTCTTATTGGTCCTTGTGTCACACAACCTGGGTCAGTTTGGGTCATTTACAGTCACTTCTGGTCAGCTGGAGTCTTCTGCAGACTTTGTGTGGTCACTTTGAGTCTGATGGATCATTTTATTTCCCCTCATCGTCCTCTGATCAACCTCCTGAACGTCCACAGTCCTAAGAAACCGTCGCTCTGCAGAACGTCTCGCTGTGTTGCAACGCTGCTGCAAGACGTGAGGTAATAACTCTGCTGGTTTGGGGACATGAGCAGGTTGTTGTAATGTGACAACAGACGGGAAGCGTGTGTTTCAGAAAGACCTGCTTTTCCAGTATTTGTGTGTGTGTGATGTTTAGTGCTTGACTCACTTGTGAGGCTAACGTGTGGGTTTGGCTTCAGTAGGGCTATGCACAGTAGGACTGTGTGTGTGTGTGTGATTGCTTATTCATGTAATGGCTCTTCCAACAAACATGGTCGTCATAATTGACTTTGTGGGTGTGTCTGTGCTTTTTTACCCAACACACACACACACGCACTCACACACACACACACACACACACACACACACACACACACACACACACACACACAGCTCAAGGGGCAGAGGGTGCGGTGGGAGTGGTCCATCCTTTGATAAATATTATCTGCAGAACAATGTCCTGACATGCAGAAACACAGACTGACACTACGACTCTGCAGCGACGCACAATTTCTTTAAATGTGTGTGGAACTCAAAGGGAAGTGTGAAAAGCCTCTTACGACGTCTTGTCTTACCAAAGTGTGTGACTGTGACGCCTGTCCACTAAACAGGGGGTGAACTCAAGTCCCAGGGAACTTCAATCCTTCAAATCTGTGGGGAAAATGCACTGAAAACACCTGAGAGAGGTTCGATCCCCTGAGGTTTACACACGGGCTGCGACCCCCTGGAGCTGCGGCGAGGACCAGCGAGGTCCTGACGCTGGATGAGCTCGACTTCCTCTCTGGGCCATGGAACCGTTTCTTTATGGTGCTGAGTTTGTTGCACAGCAGCGTCGTCATGTTGAAACAGGAAAGACTCAAACACAGACCGTTGATGCAAAGCTGTAAACAAATCAGCGCCTGAAATATCATCTGCATCAGGATGGAAGAGAGAAAAACCAAAGAAGTGCGATTTCTGTCGTTATTTATAATAAAGTTTATGGTCAATGGTTTATGACCAATATTGATATATGCATTTTTTAACTCCCTGATATCTGCCGGCGTCTGATTGGTCAAATGTTGGGTTAGAACCAGAGACTGTAAATAAAGATGAAAGACGTGACAGCTCCTCAACGTGAAGAGTCTTGATCGCCCCCTGGTGTCTGGCTGCAGTATAGCTAATAAACCCCGACTCCTCCATGTTAGCAGATATGACGTGACACGCTTTATTTCTTCATAAAGATGTTTCTGTCGTTTCAGGTCGTTCTCATCTCACTGATGTTTGTTCAAGTGTTTCTGATCAGTTTGGTTTGAATCAGTTATTGATGATATAAAAAGAGACGTCATGATTGACAGCTGAGACTGACCCCTGATTGGTCGAGAGCACGTATTCACACGACGATCGCGACGGCACAGACTCTGACTCCAACTGTGCAAGAGGGCAGCGTTCATATCCGAGACATTTGAGCTTCATTTCTGGATAATGGGAGGAAGTAGTGACGCATCGTCCATCTTTATTTATAGTCTAGTTTGAATATATTGATTCTTAGTCGCCGAATAATCACTGATCGCAGACAAAAACCCTAAAAGTCGTAACTCAACAGGAGGTTTCAGACGAGAGAGAGAAAACTACAAGAGAAACAAAACGTAAGACTTTCAGATAAATCAGTGATTCCACGTTTTCATACGAAGGAGCTTGAATCAAGGCTCTGGTAAAACTCGTGAATTAATCTGCCACTGTTCTTTCTGCACAAGTAACCGGTTTATTGTTGCTCCAGGCTGCACCTCCGGAATCCACAATCTGCCAGTAAACAGGATCCATGTGACACATGCACAGGACTGTAACCGGCTATAAAACCGCTCAGAACACTGTTGTGTTCTTAAGATTGTGTGTTTAACTTTTGTGTGTTTAACTATCAAACCCAGGAGGATGCAGAGGTCAGACCTTCAGCTCACCCGCCATTTGACAGGATGATTAAAGACTTGCTGTCAATAAGCAGCGACCAAAGGCTAATACTGTGTGTGTGTGTGGGTGGGTGTGTGGGTGTGTGGGTAGGTGTGTTGAAAAAGGGCAATATTAGGATACTCAACAACAATGCTCAAACAACGAGTTCTTCGTGAGACAACATTTGTTTTATTTTGCCTGAGATCAATTCTGCAAAACCACAAACCAATGAAAATGTCTCCAAACGCCCGTCTTCTGGCCACGATGAGAGTCCCTGGATCCACCTGGATGTTTCACCCCTTTGTTGGTTCGTTTGTATTTCAGCAACATTATGGAAAAACTATTGATCGGATTTCTATGAAAGAGAGAACCCATTAAGTTTGTATGTCTTAATTAGGGTTAATTAATCTCGTTCTTTAACATTGTGAGATGTGAGACGTTCTTTGACGTTGTCTCAGAGAGTAATTCATGGATCAAGATGGAAAACCTCAGCCATATTGAGAAGACTAATATCGAGTGTTCATTCAAGGACACTGTTGGACCTTGGTGGATGTATGAGCTAGTTTAGTGTTGAGAAGAAACTGAAAAATGTTGCTGACACATTTGTCTTTTCACAACAGGTCAATTCATTGTGATCGAGTCCTTGCTCTGTTTGTTAGTGGAACAAAATGCTCAGTGTGAATGGAGCTGGTATTTCAGCTTCCTCCTGCTTACAATACTGATCAGGGATGTTGTGGGAGTGTCAGCCGCATGCTGAAAATGTCTTGGTAAATTTGGAGCACGCACGCACACACGCACGCACACACACACACACACACACACACACACACACACACACACACACACACTGTTGTGCCACTGGTTTGGCCGGTGAAAGCATCTGAACTGAGTCATGTTGCTGCGGATCAGGAGATTACGATCACCTGACAGAGAATAAGACACTAAGAGGGAGAAAGGTTGATAGAAATCACTGTTACCTGGCCACACACACACACACACACACACACACACACACACACACACACACACACACACACACACACACACACACACACACAGAGTAACACACAGTAACACACTTTTCCAGTGTAAAAAAGAGGAAGTGTGTTTCTGTGGTCACATGCTGGTGGATGATGTCAGTCTACATTTATCTAACTATCTAACTGATGTTTCCACGTTCGACATCAACAAACTGACGATGTCTCACATGAACAGTTTTTTAATGCTCACGATGAGAAACCAATGAAGGACAAGTGGAAAGCAGGTTTCTGTCTTTGCCTGAAGTCAAGCAGCTGTAACATGCAGGAGTTTTAACGTGCACGTGCTTTTGAAACAGGATAACGATGCAACAGAGGACTGAGCTCTGCACGACAGAGATGAAACCTCCGAAACACTTACTCACTTGGGTCTCTTGAGGGGCTATACAATACAAGCTATTATTATTATTATTATTAGTTTAACTGATGATGAAAACCGGAGTCACGACGTTCATGTGAGCAGAGATGGGACGAATGTTCTCGGTTCTGGAGCTCAGTTCGGGAAATATTTTCCCACTTTAATTTCTAACAATGAACACGATCAAAACGTTGAGTTGTTTCTTTCTTTCTTCCTCTCGTCTTCCTCTCGTCTGAAATCCTGACACTCCCCGAAACTGGAAATACAAGGTTTCCTCCAACGAGCGGAAGTTCACTGTACTCCGGACGGTTTCACCTTCATCCTGCTTTCTCTCATTCTGTGGCAAAGGTCATCCACGTTTTCCTATTCATTCATTTGAGTTCATCTCAAGTTTGATTTAAATGACATGTTACATATGTCACAGTTAATAATCACATAAATCTATTACATCTACTAACAGAAAGCTGAATAAACTGTAAGTCTTTTAAAATCTAAAACTTCAATTTCAATCCATAACTAATTAATTCATAATTGAAAACATCATTTTGAGATTTAATGCTCATTATTTTATGATAATTGTACATAAGTAACATTCTATTATGTCTATACAAAAGTTAGCTGTGATGCTTTATGCCTCAGTCACATTATAAAAACATATTTTCCTATTTAACTTACCTCACATTAAAATTCACTGGATCTGTTTTGGTTAAATGATCCTTTAACTTCCTCTTCCTGTCCCGGAAGTGGCTGATGCAGTACACAGAGCTGACCAGTAGGCGGCATCACAGTGTCATTAGTGACTTTTATTTTGACAGTCAGACTGATGAGTTCATTAATTTATTTTATTTTGACAGACTGAGCTCATTAATGACTTTTATTTTGACAATCAGACTGTTTGAGCTCATTAATGACTTTTATTTTGACAGTCAGACTACTTGAGCTCATAATGACTTTTATTTTGACAGGCAGACTACTTGAGCTCATAATGACTTTTATTTTGATAGTCAGACTACTTGAGCTCATAATGACTTTTTTTTTGACACTCAGGTTGTTTCAGCTGCTCATACTTAGAACATTTAAAATATAATGTAGCTGATGTAAATGTGACCCTGAAGGAAAACCTCTTGTCTGCTGAGCGTCTTTAATGGTTTGAGTGAGACGTTAAGATCTCGGTGGAGCTTCAGTATCGACCGGGAGCAGGAAATCTAAGTTATTCATTATCTTCAGTTTGTTAAATGTACTCAGAGTCCCAGTGGCATGTTGAGGAATATTTGTTTCCAGCTGATGAAGAATTTCACATGTTCCTGTGAGTTCGTATTTGTTCCCTCTGCTCTGCAGCACACGAGGCATCAGTGGAAGGTTGAAGGAGACGTGTGATACCGTTCCTGTGTTTCTGTGCTCTCAGCTTGTAAGTGTCTCTCCTCACAGGAAACACTGCAGCTCCTGAAACTCGCCTTTTATTGACAAAGACACGTTTCCTTCGTCACAAGGTCAAAGTTCAAGTTCGGAGCAGGTCTGGGCTCTGGCCGGACACCGGACAATTAACTGGAGAGATTCATGATCGAGTCATTTTAGGGATAAATTATTGATCTGAGGAAATGCGCTCACATGTGGGTGGGGACTGAATGCTTTGGTCCTTCTCTGGAATGTCAACAGTGAGTCATGTCGGCTGCTCGTCTCAGGGCGGGAGCAGCTCCGGACTCCAGCTTCATTTGCAGTTAAAAGATTTATACTGGTTCAGCCTGTTCCCTAAAACAATATCCACTCACTGGAGTGTGTGTGTGTGTGTGTGTGTGTGTGTGTGTGTGTGTGTGTGTGTGTGTGTGTGTGTGTGTGTGTGTGTGTGTGTGTGTGTGTGTGGGGCTGGGAGGTGAACTGCTGCTCAAGACGTGTGCTAACATGAGGTGTTGGTCCTGAACATCCTGCTCTCACTCGCCCCTCAGGCGACTGTTCGAACTCACCACCCGTTTGTTTGAGTAAAAGTAAAAACGTCCTGATCATTTTCTGACCTTCTCGGTTTTATTTGACTTGAAACTGAACATTTTGGGCTTTTGGACAAAACAAGCAAAGACGTCCCCTTGAGATTCAGGAAACGTTCTTCTGACTCTTGGCAGACAGGGACTAATGGATGGATTCATAAAGAGTCGGATGAAATGATCTTCAACGTCCCTCAGAGAGCGAACATCTCCACCAGCAGGCTCCTTATGAAACCTCATCTGAATTCACTGCCACACTCAGCAGCTCCACTTTCACTGTGCTCGGAGTGAACCTGCACTGTACCTCAAACAGGATCCCACCTCACCCCCGTCTCCCCTCTCATTGGGGGTTTGTGGGCCCCTTAAATTCCCCTCAGGCCAATGGCGTCTCCTCCCCCCCTCGCTGCGTCCCTCCCCCGGCCGAGTCGTCCCCTCCACTGTCTGCGTCCCTGCTGCACTCAGCTCTCACCCTCCCAGGCTGACTGACAGGGCTCTGTGGCTGTGTGTGAGTGTGTGTGAGTGTGTGTGTGTGAGTGTGTGTGGATGAGTGTGTTGCAGAGTGGGGAGAGTGTGTCTGAGCAGATTTAGAGAGAGAGAGAGAAAAGAGGAGCAGCAGGTTTGTTTTCTGATGAAGACAATTTAGAAAAGTGGGATGATGATGATGATGAAGACGCCGGGATTCCCTCGGCCTCTGAGGGCTCAGGTCAGTGGATCCTGACACTGTAGTGTGTGTGTGTGTGTGTGTGTGTGTGTGTGTGTGTGTGTGTGTGTGTGTGTGTGTGTGTGTGTGTGTGTGTGTGTGTGTGTGTGTGTGTGTGTGTGTGTGTGTGTGTGTGTGTGTGTATCTCTTGCTCCTCCTGCTATTCTATAATACAGTGTTCACCAGACTGTCGGCGGTTTCCAGTTTCCACACTGGCTGTGTGTGTGTGTGTGTGTGTGTGTGTGTGTGTGTGTGTGTGTGTGTGTGTGTGTGCTCCTGCCCAAGCTGCAAGAAACAGATCATCAATCAAATATTTTTGTCTATAATAAATAATAATAATATTAAAAGGTATCAAAGCTGCAATGATCTGACATCATTAATAATCAACCATTTTGATGAATTTATAATTTTTTTAATGAAATATTTCAACGTTGCAGCTTCTAAAATGTGGTAAATTTAAACGTGTTTAAGTTGATATCTTTGCGTTTTAGATGAAACAACATATTTCGATACGGAAATGGAATCAGCACTTGTCATTATATTTAACAACATGATAAATACAGAAACAATCAACTGATAATTAGTAGTGAAATTGCTTCTTTTTTATAGTTTTGAGGCTGATTCACATGTTGACAGTCGAGAGCTAAAGACAATTCTTACGACAATGTTCTTGTATTTTACATAAAATGTTACAAATTCAAATAAAAAAATTAATATTTGATGTATTCTATGATTTAAGACTCACTGTACAAATACAAGCAGCAGGCTCGTGTCCTCCGTTTAATCTGTTGCTGCTCTGTTGCATAATTCAGGCAAAAATATCTTCATTAACACAAAATGTTATAAACTAGTGAGCTGTGACGTGTTTTTGTTAAAAAAGTGTCTAAAGATACCGAAATATTCAGCAGAAAAAATTCAAAGATCTTTTAAATGACTTATAAAATGCAATATTTGTATTTGTTGTGGTTTGTGCACGTGAGAAAATGTTAAATTAATCAGTATTAGGGTGTGTGTGTGTGTGTGTGTGTGTGTGTGTGTGTGTGTGTGTGTGTGGACTCAACAGCCTGCCACCTGGCTGGTGAGTGATGCAGTGGGGGAATGTACCACACTGTACCCAATCAATGTGAGTGCTCATTGGGATGGGCATAATATATCTACTACACACACACACACACACACACACACACACACACACACACACACTCTCTCTGTTTTCAAGGTGAAGAGCTCCGTGCTGCTCAGTAAACGCTTGGTTGGCATCACAGAATTTAAATGTTAAATCATTTGATGTGATTTCATTTCTTCCTGATTGAACATTGATATCTGTTCTTCACGGTGTGTTTGTTACATTATAAGTTAATTAATTGACCAGTAAAAGATTTGTGTTGATAAAGAAACACGTTGATCTTTTGCTGTGTCTCTTTATCCAGAGTTAGAGGAAGGCTGATATTCAGTATTCAGTTTCTGAACTACAAATTAAATCGCCGGATAATGATGCTCCGTGTCTTGCTCATGGGCACTCGGGACTCGTGGCTGCTGATGGACACTCTGTGGCTTCTGTGGGTTTCAGACCTGTGACGTTCTCTGTCTGTTGTGGTTGTGGTTGGGGTCGTCTGGTGGAGGAAGTGAAAGCAGACAGACCGCAGTCAAACCTCAGCTGAACTCGCTGCAGAAGCAAATACACAAATACACAAATACAACTAAATATATAGAACTTGAATTAAGATAAAACTAAATGTACTGTTTTGTTTTCATAGAATAAAAATCTTCATATTGGTGAATATCAGGAAACACGCTGATCCTGATAAGTCAGGATCAGCGTGGTAAGTATATAGTATATATAAGTATATAGAAAAAGATGATAGACACACAATGACAACATGGGTCACATCACGTGTCCCAGGAGGAGAATCAGTTCATGCAGCTTCAAGTTTCTTCTTCACTAAAACTAGAACCGTCTTTGTCCCTCGTCTAATCTGTCTTCCTACTCATTCTAACATCTTCTCGTGTCCTCTCTTTCTCTGACAAACACTCCATCTTTCCTTCTTTCTCCACGTTTATCTACAGTTCCTCTCATTGATAGCACATCCGTCCATCAGGGAACGTTGCACCTGAACAACGAGCGAAAAGTAAACACGAGCGGCTACAGCTGTTTTACAGAAACCCTGACAACTTGAAATGTGAGTGACGCCATGACTCCACTGTGTCAGTACATAGCTTCTACATATAAGGAGAATGTGGTGCTACGTTACAGGAGAAGGATTTAATGACCGAAGGTCTGACACCAGGCCAAAGTTAATTTGGAACAACCAAAGAGATGCGAGTTAGTTTAAACTTGTATCATCCACCTCCGTCCTGTCGGAAAATAACATGATTCTATCTCAAGATCATATCGCTCAAATCTCTAATGTGAAAAATCTACAGTTGCTTTTATTTTGGCAGGTTCAAAAAGTATGTTCCCGTGCTGTCAGTCATCCTGCTGAAGTTAATGCACAAACCCTCAACGTCCTTATCAGTGCAGGAGCAGCGGCTCGTTACACATTCACTCGGTGAAACACACAGTCGGGTTGGATTCAGTGCTTTCTTAAGCTCGGCCTTTAAACCCTGGACACCGGAGGTTTGTGTTTCTGAGCACTTGTGTTTCTGACTCATCTCATCTCCACATCTCAGTAATGTTTACACGTAAAGGTTATTAAAACTGGTAGTTCATCAGAGTGGGACGAAAAACATTGAAGTCAAGTTTAGTTGGGTTTGATTAAGAGCTAGGACGTGGGGTGAAGGTGTCCGGTGCCACATCTCAGGCCCAGATAAACACCTGGATAATCTTTATTCCCCTTATCCCTTCCTCACCTGTCTCTCCAGACGAGCCCAGGGCTCCAGACTAAGTGCTAACCATGCTGCAGCATTCCGAACCAACTTCCAGCACCCTGCAGCTGGTGGCCAATGATATGACCGAAATCATGGAGACGCTCGACACCCGCGAGCTGGACCTGGAAGACGGAGAGTACGACACGGCGGACACCAACGTGGCAGGTGTGTGGTGTTCTCCGGCTACATACTCAGCATGTGTGTTTTCTTCATGTTGCATGTGACGTTTCCTCTGGTGCTTCTCTCCAGCGGAGCATTTGCCTTTCAAGGTGATCTACCACACTGTGGGTTTCAAGGAGTCCCAGGCCAAAGTCTTCCTGTCGTCTCCCATCACGGCCAAGATCCTTGAGGTGGAGCGCTTCACGTCCGCCCAGGACCGCTTCAACATCACGGCGCAGAGGAGTGTCAACAAGGTGCTCCTCCCCTCACTCCCCTGACTCTGGATGTTTATAATGTTCACTGGTGTTAACTTTGGCCATTGTTAAAAGAGTAATTGCTTATCTGGAAATTGCAAGTATGGTAGATGTGAAGATTGACACCATGCTCACATCTGTCCATCAAATATCAAGCGTTAGTCAGGAAATGTTCAGATGAGTTTCGTGCAAAGACGGAGGGAAACAGCTAGTTTGTGTTGATTAGTAACGAGACCAGGCTTTTACTTGAACCAATGAGAAAACTGCAAATATGAAACTTCTCTAAACAAACAGAGTTGATGTCTTTTTAAAAAAACGACAGTTGTCTGATGATGCTAAATAAGAATCGCTGAAGAGGCTCGAGAAGTTGTTACAACTGCTGCTGAGTTGCCAACAATCAAGTGATGATTATTAGACGTGAATGTCTAAGTTTGGATCCCGTGTTGTGTTCAGTCACTGCCAGCGGTGTTTAAGATCGAGCTGAAACACGGGGAGTTCACATGGCTGGTGAAGAGGAAGGAGAAACACTTCATGGATCTGCACCGAGAGCTCAGGACGTACAAAACCTTCATGAGGCTGCCGCTGCCGTCACGCAGGTAAACGCTCGGGGAGTTTGTCGTTAAGCTTCGTTCGATGATTATAAAGTTTCACACATTTGTCCCACTGGTCCTTTACCTTCAACAAGCTGTTAACTGGTCGGTGGTCATGTCTCTCGGCAGCCACACAATAAAGCGGCACACGGGGGAGAGGAGTGAGGTGAGGCAGATTCCGAACCTTCCCAGAGGAGGCGGAGACGAGCTGGCCAGAGAGGAGCAAGTGTCCAGTCGCAGGGTTTGTCATTTCCCTCAGAGTCTTTCCCTTTCAGCCTCTTTTGCTCTCGTACCTGTTTGATTTTCACTAATGTCACCGGCTGATATTTCTCTGATTTGTTCCAGAAACAATTGGAAGATTACTTGAACAAGCTGCTAAAGATGCCGATGTACAGGAACTACCATGCCACGGTAAGGACGAGAGTGAACCTGCGATGAGCCAGAAGAAGACCTTAATGTTCCTGGAAAACAGCAACGAGAAGTTCAATGTTGCTGGTTTAAGATTTTAAGATATTTATATTTATTATTTAAACATTTTCAGATGGAGTTCATTGATGTCAGTCAACTGTCCTTCATCCACGACCTGGGACCAAAGGGCCTGTAAGAACAACTCCCTGTCAGGGAAATCACCAAGTTCATTTCAATTCATTAATTCCCCAAAAAATAAGATTATTAGGTATTTGTATACAAACAAAAAAACTTGGAACTAATTCTGATTGAATAAGATTTAGTTTGTTTGTTCTGGGATTAAATGTTAGTACTCGTGCCATTTTCTGTTTGTTTGTATGAACATGCGTTTTCCTCGTTTCAGAGAAGGGATGGTGCTGAAGCGATCCGGCGGACATCGTATCCCCGGGTTGAACTGCTGTGGTCGCAGCAACATCTGCTACCACTGGTCCAAACGGTCAGTTATCACACAGACAGGATTTACTTTTTATTTAAATTATGATAATTGTGCTGCAGACAGTAACGAGACATCCATTTCTCAAGAACCGTGATACACTCCACAGCCGTAATAGGAGACTCCATTCAAATGACTTTTCCAAATGGAGCCCTATAAAGGGAAAACAATAGTGGGCCAAGAATAGAACCCTGTGGTATCCCGCATGTCAGGGGATCTGAAATATGATAATGAATAGAAACAGAAAATTCTCTCTCTGTCAGATCTAAAACATTTAGGGGCAGTTCAGGTTGGAACACTTATTCGAACCTTTTATAGAAGCTGCTGCTGCAGAGGAGGACTGTGTTTTCAGGGTGTTTCTCTTAGTTCTGTTTCATATTTCTAAATCATACTGGCCCTGTATGTTTGGACAGCTGGCTGGTGGTGAAGGACTCCTTCCTGGTCTACATGAAGCCGGATTCAGGTGCCATCTCCTTTGTGATGCTGGTTGACAAAGAGTTCGGCATTAAGATGGACTCCAAAGACACGGAGACCACACATGGTGTCCGTGTCGACAGCCTGTCCAGGTCAGTGACACGTGACGACTGTATAAACGTTATTATTCAAGGTGATTCTACTGTTTAGCTTCTGATATAGTCAAGTTCTCTCTTGCCACTTCTTGTACCTCGTGTTTAAGGCGTGGTTGCTTGTGCAGGTCTCTGGTGCTGAAGTGCAGCAGCTACCGACACGCCCGCTGGTGGGGTCAGTCACTGGAAGGCTTCGTCCAGAAGCACGGCGCGGCCTTCCTCACCGACCACCGCTTCGGATCCTTCGCCAGGCAGGAAGAGAACATCCCCGCCAAGTGGTAACCAAGGCAACCAACTGATGCCGGCCACTCGTGTTGCATTCGGATTTAACGTTTTTACTACTTTTCAGTATTTTCAAGAGATGCCCCACTTCACTCAGTTCAGATTAATCTGTTCAACAGAAAAATCATTGTATAAAGAGGAAGGAGATATATATATATACAAGCAGTGAACATACAGTAAATAACTACATTTATTAGGCTATTTATGGAGCATCTTTCTGAAACAGTAAACTCACTTATTATAGTTGTGTACTTGGAAAACATCTGTTAAATAACGTGTGTTAATGAGGAAAACACCTTTTGTCGCCAGTGTTAAATTGACGCAAATTAGCACCTGGAAGCTAGATGTCGGGTCGAGATGAGACCTGGTCCAGTTGGCTGTGTGTTGTGTGCGTGTTTGTGTTATGTGTGTGTGTGTGTGTTTGTGTGGTGTGTGTGTGTGTTGTGTGTCTTGCTGGAGTAACCTGACACAAAGAGAGGGAAAGTGAGCCTCTTCTGCTCGTCACCTGTCCCCCTGCTGGGCAACCCTATACTGTCTGTGAGACTGTGTGTGTGTGTCTGTGTGTGTGTGTGTGTCTGTCTGTCTGTGAGACTGTGTGTGTGTCTGTCTGTCTGTGAGACTGTGTGTGTGTGTGTGTGTGTGTCTGTGATAAAAAGCATGATTCAGCAGAAGACGGACTGATTGAAAGGTGACGGGGGTGAACTGTTGGTTTGTGGTCATCTAGTGATTGTGAGTGTTTATTGTGGTGTTTTCACACGTGTATACGTGTGTGTGTGTTTTCTACAGGTACGTGAATGGGAAAACATACATGGAGGACGTAGCAGATGCTCTTGAAGAAGCCAAAGAGGAAATATTCATCACAGATTGGTGGTGAGTGTGTGTGTGTGTGTGTGTGTGTGTGTGTGTGTGTGTGTGTGTAGTGAGTGCACTCTGCGGTCACCTCTACGGGAGATTTTCTGGTCAAACAGATCAGTTACAGTCTGAGACTCAGGCTACTGATATACAAGTACACATGTAGAAATACACACATATCAGGACTAGGAGTGTGTGTGTGTGTGTGTGTGTGTGTGTGTGTGTGTGTGTGTGTGTGTGTGTGTGTGTGTGTGTGTGTGTGTGGCTACACCCACACTACTGCATTTTCGTTTGAAAGCTCGTCCCCTCTGAGGACAGATCCTTCTGTCCTCAGAACTCTGGAGTTTCAGAGACGATCAGAACGAGAGGGTTGTAAACGCTGCTGGTCTCGTTTCAGTCTGGACCGACAGCGATGAGGTCACCACCTCTCGCTGAGTCGGTCTCTTTGGTCACGACGTAGCCTTCACTGATTCGTCATCTGCCAGTTAATTGTGTTCTTACATTATCGTAAATCTTTCCAACAATGTTCCAACTCAGAGAAATCCAGGGTTTATCAAGCTTACGGGACGTTTCGTTTGGTCGTCTTTTGTTTGCGTTTGTCCGTCTCTGCTATAACTTCAAATGATTTGTGACGAAGGGACAACGCACAGTTTGTATCGTCTCGTAATGGATCACGATTATTAATTTGCTGTTTGCTGTGTCTGAGTCACGTCGGGTCGATTTTCATCTGTAGTGGTGGTGAAGACAACAACTCCCAGAATCCCACGCTGCTTCACTACATCATCTCAGCCTTTTGTTATTGTTTTGATTCAGAGACCTCTAGTGGCTCAGAGAAACTGTACGTTAGTATTTAAAGAAAAACAAATTTACTTCTGTTGTTGGATGAAAGGTTGGTCTCCTCAGTTTGAGATCTGTTGAAGGATAAAGAGAGGATGTAATGACGTGAGAGAAAATGAAAGGGAAATAAAATAAAGTCATTAAGAAAAAGAAAGAAGTGAAGGAGGAAGAGGAAGAGGAAAGAGGTTTCCAGGACGTGCTCTGCAGACCTGTATCCTTCTCTCACTCGTGTTTTGTTCCCCAGGCTGAGTCCAGAGATCTTCCTGAAGAGACCCGTCGTTGAAGGCAACCGCTGGCGTCTGGATTGCGTCTTGAAACGCAAAGCGGTGAGCGGGAGCGTTTCCTCCGCCGCCTGAACAACGGCCTCTTCAACCCTGAACAACCACGAAGCTGCTCAGGGGACGAATGGAATAAAAGAAGGGAGGTTGTGTTCATCAGTGGTCGTGTTTTTGTCTTCACAGCAACAAGGAGTTAAGGTCTTTGTGATGCTGTACAAGGAGGTGGAGTTGGCGCTGGGCATCAACTCGGGCTACAGCAAGAGGACGCTGCGGCACCTCCACCCCAACATCAAGGTGAGCGTCCGTCATGTGCTCACACGGATCCACTACGCTGTGTCCGCGTGTTTCCTGTATGAATTTTCACACGTGTGTTGGCAGGTGATGCGTCACCCAGACCACGTCTCCTCCGCCGTCTACCTGTGGGCGCATCACGAGAAGATCATCATCATCGACCAATCCGTGGCCTTCGTGAGCGGGATAGACCTGGCGTACGGACGCTGGGACGACAGGGAGCACCGGCTGACGGACGTCGGGAGCGTGACGCTTTCTCACCTGGAGCAGGTAGCGGCACACACACACACACACAGACAGACACACACACACACACACACACACACACACACACACACAGAGACACACACACACACACACACACACACACACACACACACACACACACACACACACACACACACACAATTTTCTAGAAATAAACACAATATTTGTACATTAGTCCACATCTTTATTGTTACATACGTTCTTCGCAGGCGAGCTCCGCCTCCTCCAGTAACGCTGCCCCACCCAACGGCAGCGGCGCCGTTTCCCAGAGCAACGGGAAAAGCATTTTCACCGTGACGGACTCTGTGGACCAGCCCAAGCTGAAGAGTCAGGGGAGGATGAAGAGGACCAAGTTCAGCATCAGGAGACACCTGCAGAAACACGGCCTGGCTCAGGTCGACAGCGACAGCGACCTGGAGACTGAAGAGAGTGAGTGGTGCCCGACACACACACACACACACACACACACACACACACACACACACACATGGACACACACCACATAAAGTAATATTGATATTTTGAAAGTGAAATGGTGTAAATGCTCAGGGGGGGGAATCTCCAGAGAAAGTCTGGATCATTTCAGGAGTTCAGTGCAGCTCTGGAAGCAGCTTCAGATTCTTACAGAAACCGTGGCTGTTCTCAGTGTGATTACAGCAACTGTCCAGTAACTTTTCATTCCTATGTACAGCACGTTGCCTGTGGCCTGTGTAGAGCTGCAGCTTCCTGTGCAGATTCAGTTTATTATTCACCCTTCAACATGTCGACATCCTTCAGGATTTCAGCGACTTTAACCTGTGGCCACGAATTCAACCACAGACTCCTCCCGTGGTTCCTCTCGCTTCTCTGACTGGTGTGTGTGTTGTAGTGAAGTTGCGTGTGGCAGCGTGAGCCTCGACCTGTGCTTCCGTCTCAGTGCTTTGAGCTGCTCTGTTCAGGTTGGTCCAACAGCGTCAGCAGCCAGCACGGTCTGATCCCCTGCAGGCCGGCCGAGCTGAGGGCGGCCGCTCCTCTGGGCCAGTGTCCGGCTGGTGAGTCGGGCCGCCGACCGCAGGGTCTCCAGGTGTCGACCCCGCCGCCCACCTCCCGCTTTGCTTTGTGCTTTGCTGTGGTTTTCATCTTCACTTGAGTGTTTGCAGCTTCTCCGATGTGAGGGTTTTGCTGTTTCTCTCTGATTTGTGCAGTAAACTGAAAAAACAAGACATTTGGAAAACGTCACAGTGCCCTTTTGAAAACTTGTAGTTAAAGTATGAAATTAGAGAGAGGATGCAGACACCGATTTTTAGTGTCAAATGGAAAAAGGCTCCATGAAAATATAAGAGAAGCAGAGAAAAACCTGAAATAACTTGAAAAGGATGAGTTCAGTCCGACTGTGGCAACAATCAACGAGGCTGGATTCTATCTGACGAGGTCCTGCCGCCTGTCACCCGACCTTTATCATTATTACTTTTGAGCAAACCGTATTTCTCTGCAGGCACACGTGTCTCTTCTGCGGTGGAACAGATGCCGCAGGTTTTTATTAGCTGGAGAAGCTTCTGCTGTTTGTTTGCCAGGCTCGTCTCTGTTTATCCTGCTGATGTGATAGATGTGTCAGAGATGAACACGAAGCAAACAGCAGATCAACCTACAACACAATTACTGTCACCAGTGTGGAACCAGTTCATTTCAGGGACATTCAGAGGAAAGAGTGAATTCACTTCTTGACTGCAGTGCTGTCGTCCGTCCAGCTGCTGTGTGTCACTGTCACATCCACGGTGATGTAACAACTCGTTCCTCCGCGTGGTGACTCTATCACAACCAAACCAAAAGATTCACGCAAGCAAACAGCTTCAGTAAAAGAGGATAAACGTGCAAAGAGCAACACGAGAAACGTTAAATCTGTTCCTCTGTTTGCTTTTGATTATCCCAAAGTAAACATGGTGATTAAGTGAGAAGCCATATGATGTGTTTTCTCAGTTTCTTTCCTCTCGTGTGGTATGAATGTTTTTTGTGAATGTCAAAGTTACGAGTAGCTGAATGTTCATGTGCGTGTTTCAGGTAGCGGCTCGGTGCGGACCGGGGTCGGAGAGCTGTTTGGAAACACACGCTTCTGGCACGGAAAAGATTACTGCAACTTCGTGTACAGGGACTGGATTCAGCTGGAAAAACCCTTCGATGGTAAACAAACGGTGACTCTCTGGTTTCACAGGTGAACGTGTGTTTGTCTCTCGCCCTTCACTTCTCCTCCTTTCTGCCGGTTCAGATTTCATCGACAGACACACAACTCCCAGAATGCCTTGGCACGACATCGCGTCGGTGGTTCACGGCAGCGCAGCTCGGGACGTGGCCAGACACTTCATCCAGCGGTGGAACTTCACCAAGGTCAGAGGTCGTGCTGTCGCAGAATAAGAGCGAAAGAATTTACCGTCACCCATCAGGTGTCTGAAGAGTCAGTGAGCCAGATGTGGAAAAGCTCGTCCTCCGCGGGTCACGTAGGCCGCGTCCTCCGAAAGAGGCCGTCCACGAAATGGGACACAGCTAAAATACAGAAGCAGAATTAAAGACTTCCTAACTTGTTGGACGGTGTTGCCTTGAGGTCATGCTCTAATTCTTCCCTCTGTCTCTTCTCCCAGCTCGTGAAGCCGAAGTACCGCTCGCTGTCGTTCCCCTATCTGCTGCCCAAGTCTCACACCACAGCAGGAGAGCAGCGCTACCAAGTCCCCGACTGCATCCCCACCAGAGTACAGGTGCTGTCGTCCATCTTGGTTCACAGTCAGCCTTCCCGTTGTAGAAACAGACGTTAGACGGACAGATGTTGTGACGTCCTTGTGAAGCTGAGTTCAGTGACATCGTCCCGTCTCCCCTCTCTCTCTCAGATCCTCCGCTCGGCCTCAGACTGGTCCGCCGGCATCAAATACCACGAGGAGTCCATCCACAACGCCTACGTCCACGCCATCAAGAACAGCCAACACTTCGTCTACATCGAGGTATTCATATATCCATACATCCATACGCAGCATTTAGAATTATTTACAGCATGTGAAGCTCAATAATGTGTTTTTTTAAGCGACAATAATATAAATGATCATTTGTTGGTTTTATTGTGTTGGATGTATTTTCCCCACGTCAAACTTCTTAAAGTAATCTGCTCAGTTTCACACATTTTCTGTGATATTTTGTAGAAACTGTGTATTATTTAAATTTTTAGAGAAGCTTGTAAAAGTTGTAAAGATGCCTGAGTCATAACCATGTGTTGGTTTCTCTCTCAGAATCAGTTCTTCATCAGCTGCGCAGATAACCGGCACGTTTTCAACAAGATAGGCGACGCTATTGCCGAGCGAATCATCAGAGCGTACAGGTAAAACACACACACACTCACACACACACACACACACACCACGCACTCACTCACTCACTCACTCCACTCACTCACTCACTCACTCACTCACTCACTCACGCACACACTGTGTTTGTGTGTGTGCAGTCAGGCTTATCTTGAAATTACTTCCCAGAAACACAACCAGTTTACACGACACAACACACACACACACACACACACACACACACACACACACACACACACACACACACACTTCTTATTGTTCACGTCCAGGTGACTAATAGGCTGAGTTAATATCATAAGTCGTGGTGACGTGGCCTCAGTCAGTTTATATTTTAACAGTTTCCTATTAACGCTTCAGTCTCTCTGCGTGTGGGGTTTTGTTGTCAGAGCTTATCAGTGGATACACATCCTATTAAAAACTCACATACACACAGTAACGCACACATGTGACCTGATTTGTCGGAGCAGCGTATAAACAGTGTGTATAAACAGTCGAGAGCGGCTGTTAATTCTCACACTTTCCTTTTTAAAGGTCCAGTGTTTTCAGGAGAATCTATCGTTCCAACCGTTGAGCTTTTATTTCTACATCAGGAGCGGGGACCGTATTCTGGAGGTTGTGTCCTTGATTGACAGCTGTCTCGGCCTGTTCAACTCATCAGCCTCTGTAGTCCGTCCTCTGCTCGACCATCTGTCACTGAACAGAGGTTTTCTGAGGAGATTCAGGTGTTTTTGCAAACAGCTTTGTGGAGATTTGGACCGTCTTAGTTCACATCCTGTGTCTGCACCAAACCTCATTTTGACCCGGTCTAGTAGCTTGTTGGAAACCAAAGGTCCACAGACTGAATATCTGTCCTTTAACCTCCGTGTCCCGACTGCAGCCTTTTATGTTCCATTCATAAATCCTCATGTCATTTCATGTTTCCTCCGTCTGTCTGTTTTCACGTTTGTCAGGGAGGGTAAAAGATACCGAGTGTACGTGGTGACGCCTCTGCTGCCAGGCTTTGAAGGAGACATCAACACAGGGGGGGGCAGCGCCATCCAGGCTGTCATGCACTTCAACTACAGGTGTGTGTGTGTGTGTGTGTGTGTGTGTGTGTGTGTGTGTGTGTGCGTGTGTGTGTGTGCATGCACCTGTCTCCCACATGAACCCACCTGCTGCTTGTGTTCGTTTGATGAGGCAGAAGGGGCCACTGATGGATTACCTCCACACCTTCTCTGTAACAGTTATGAATCTTGGATCTTCTTTTTGTGTGTGTGTGTGTGTCTATGTGTGTGTGTGTGTACTTGCATGCCATTCCTTTCGAGGCAGACATTTATTGTGTAGCATTCTTGGGTAAACACTCAGCCCTCCTCGTGCAAACACACGGACACACAAAGGCTGGTATTGAGAGGAATGTGTCGCTGCCACTCAGCCACCTCTGTCCCTCTGTCCCTCTGTCCCTCTGTCCCTCTGTCCCTCCGTCTCTGCAGGACCATGAACCGAGGAGAACACTCCATCATCTCCCAGCTCCGGAAAGAGAGTAAGTCAAAGGATATTTAACAGATGAGCAGACAATCAGGAGCTAAAGCTGCTTGGTTCAGAGGAAAATATAAAATAATAAAGAGCTTAAGCACCTGTCAGGGTTTTCATCCTGTGTGTTTCACTCCCGGTACATCTAACCAAAGGGTCAAATTCACACAATGTAAACTATGTCCCCCGTCAACACATCTCACAACATTCGGCCGATTGACAGGAAGGAACCATGTGTTTAACAGAGGTCCTGCAGGCCCGATGTTTACTGTAAAGTATAATAATCTGTAATATAGAGAAAGTTTACAGTTACCTCAGTCTGTCATTAAAGCTCAAGCTGTAAGAAAACCTAACCACGGATTTACACAAAACCACATAGAGATGAAAATATACACATGCAAACTAAAATAAAATCATAAAGACAAAAGCACATCTGCAGCGGTTTTGTGTATTTGAAGATAAATTTACTCCATTAAAGTCAAATCTGTTCACCAGGTAAAAACCGTGTTTTTAGTTTAATCTCCTGCCTTCAGATGAAAAGGAAAGAAGACAAATGAAAGTTGGACTCAACTTGATAATCAAACAAACTGAAAACAGAAGCTCTAGTCACAGAAGGCACTGGGAACCACTCTAACTGTCTGTGTCTTGTTTCCAGTGGGAGACCAGTGGATGAACTACATCTCCATCGCTGGTCTGCGGACTCATGCCGAGCTGGAGGGGAAACTCGTCACCGAGCTCATCTACGTGCACAGCAAGATGCTCATCGCCGACGACAACACCGTCATCATCGGTAAACTCTTCACACATTGAGCTGGTGTTCATGCAGGATTACAGATTACAGGATTAACAGATGATAATTAAATATTGTTAAAACATTTTCATTTAAAGGTGTAAGAAAAGAGACAAAATGAGAGTTTTCAATGTATAAAAATTAAGAAAACCAAAGGTACATGTTGGTTGTGGTGAGTTTTAAAGAAATAAAGAATAAGAATAAAGAAGTTCTGGGGATTAAACGCAGCCACTGGATGTTAGATAGTTTTTCCAAATTTGATCAGTTTCCCTTCGTCAGTTTTAAGTAAAAACCTCTTTGTCTTATTATCATGTTGTATTTGACTTTAGATATTGAACAGATTTCTTCATATTATTCAGTAGAGTTGTGTTATTGAGTTGTCAGTAGTTTAGAGCATTTAGTGAAACACTCTTCTCCTCAGAGGTGCGTTTGACTTCTGTTCTCCAGCACATCATCCAGGTGTCACAGCGCCACCTGCTGGACTCTGTGATCGAGCGTCTCCCTTTGTGTCACTGCAGGCTCGGCCAACATCAACGACCGGAGCATGCTGGGGAAGAGGGACAGCGAGGTTGCGGTGATCGTGGAGGACTCGGAGACGGTTGCCGCGGTGATGGACGGGCAGCCGTACCAGGCTGGGAGATACGGTCTGCAGCTGCGTCTCGAGTGCTTCAGGTACCGATCCAGAGCTTATTCATATCAGTATTAATGTTTTCATGTGCGTGCAGTCGTGATGCTATTGTCTCTCGATCATATTCATAGATCAGACGTCTTTAAATCGAGGTTTGAAATTGAAAACAGAGCTCGGATGTAAATCTGGTTTCATAAAGTAATAAATGAGCTCAGAGCAAATGTCAAAAACTCTGTAAGAGATCTGACTTTATGGAACTTCTTCATTTCTTTACAGAACCGTGTAAATTTAAATATCCCAGCTCTCAGTTTGCGTGGTTTGACTTTCCTGTCTCCTGTGTCTCCTCCTGCTTCCTGTCTCCCCCTCAGGATGATCCTCGGCGCCTTCACAGACGCCTCCATCGACGTCTCAGATCCCATCAGCGACCACTTCTACAAGGAGGTCTGGATGGCCACCTGCGCTCGCAACGCCACCATCTACCAGAAGGTGCACCACGCTTTCCCTAAAGCTCCGTGACGCCCACTTTCTTTCTTTATTTGATCTTTTCTAAGGTTTTATTTTATTGAAGTGTATTTATTGAATTGTTTATTGAATCTTTTAAGAAGTTCAGGAACTTTGGGGGTGTGTCCTGCCTTGCTGAACCTTTCTGATTGGTCGGAGAATTCACTACGTTATATTTCACTCACCATTGTTAAAAACCTGAAGTGACTCTTCACAGTTTTGAATAGTTTAGCTCTTTACTCACTGATGAGTCTAAAAACCCTCTTTTGAGAAATTTGAAAACTATTTTATAACAAAAGCTTGTTGGTTATACAAGTTAAACGCGTTCTCCTCTGCCCTGCTCTCGGGCTGCCAGGTTTTCCGCTGTCTGCCATCCAGCGACGTGCGTAACATCCTGGAGCTGGAGGGCTACCTGGCGAAGGAAGGCCTGGAGAAGGAGGACCCGGCCCGAGCCCGCGAGGAGCTGAGGAAGATTCGCGGCTTCCTGGTCCAGTTTCCTCTTCAGTTCCTGTGTGAGCAAAACCTGCTTCCTCCCATCGGCTCCAAGGAGGCCATGGTGCCGATGGAGGTCTGGACCTGAGACTCCCCTGTGTGTGTTCATGTGGTAGACACACACAACCTGCCGCCATTTTGGAGATTCTAGTGGCTGAAAGAAACGTTGATTTATAATCGTATATCTTGTCCAGTGGCTCGTAGTCATGTGTTAACCCTGAATTAAGAATCCACATAAAAACTATTTATATGTTCAGTGAACAACACAGTTTTTAAGTTGATGAAATGAGAAGTGAACAGGAAGGAAAGAGGCCTTGTTTTCTTTTGTCCGTCTGCGTATAGAGATTATTTTTCACACGGGAGTTGTTTCTCAAGAAGTCGCTGTAGGTTTTTACGATTTAGAAAACGCATCTAGTCTGGTTTACTCTCCACTAGTGACAATTCAGCCACAGTGATTAGGAACAAAAACGTAGCTGATCAGTCGCTCCATGTCTCAGCCTGGTTTGCAGACATTTACACTACGACCTCCAAAATGGCGTCCGCTGTGCTTGCTGCCGATTTGTGATGACGCCTCTGAACTGTCGGTGCCACTGAGAGCACACACATAACATCACACTGCATCACACACACTCACACATGCACACAAGACCCCGTGAGACTGAAAACCTGACGTTTACAAGAGGAGAATGAAGACGTGGAAGTGACGGACTGTTCCTCCTTCCAGAGCTAGTACTCTAAGATCTCCGCTCCCCTGCTCTTTGACAACACTATGCAATGTCCGGGGGTCTGTGAACGCAGCTCGGACTGTTCTGCGCTTGAAAAGACACTAAAAGGAGACTTCGATGAAGACGGCGGCGCAGAGACGAGGATGAAGAGCTTTTTAATATCCATGTCAAACAGAAAATCACGAGTGCCAAAGAAGACGGACTGTAGCCTGATGTTAAGACATTTACATTCCTCGTTACACTGAAGTGACCTGTTTTTATACGTCTGCTCTCGGTGGTTCCTTTGGTGCTGCTTTATGTTATGGATCTGAGTCCTGGGAGGTTTTCTGGAAAGAAGTGATGAATTTGATCATTCAGTTAATTTATTAGAAATGTTGCTCATGTAATGGTTCAATTGTATTTGTACCGGTTTCACTTGTAGTTATTCACAATTAATTTGTTTCCAGGAAATGAAGCGTCGTCAACATTCGCAGCTGCACGTGCAATTTTTCTTTCACCTTCTGCACCGAGGTGTTTTATCAGTCAAGAACCTTTCGCAGCCGAAGAAACTGAATCTGGTGAACAGGTCAAAGGTGAAATAATATAAACTCAAGTTATGCTTTTTAAACTTTAAACCGTCGTCTCTGGATTTCCGATTTTCTGGAAAGCGCCAACATTCCTCCGTGTCTTCCTGTTGGTCTGTAAATTATCTGCATGATGCTGTTTAGTGCTTTGAATTTGAAGAGACGTTACCTTGAGCTGAGAGCATGAGAGCAGCTCGTTGCCATTAAACCCGACGGGTAAAAGCATGAAGCCCTGCAAACTGAACGGTTCGTTCAAAGCCATGGACTGTGATGTTGCTAAAAGACGTGCCTGTCTCCAAACTGACGCTTCTCTTCTGTCCATATCGCTGGGACATGGGCCGTGAAGCGTGCTCCTCTTTTTCTTCTTCCTCTCTACCTCCTTGTGTTTCTACCTCCAGAGCGCAAAGAGAAACAAGCGTGAATATTTGCAGCCGCACCTTAAGGGAACCAAGTGAAGTCGCCTGAACGGAAAAAGAAGCGTTCAAAGTTTGCTGTCGTGTGCAATAACCAGCCTGTTTCCATCCAAACCGGAATCTGTAGAAGAAACAGAAAGATGACTTTAAAGTGCTTCACTTATTTATACTTGGATCCATAAGAAGCTTAAATGAGCCTGGGACCTTTTCTCTTTTCCTCAGACCTGAGCTGCAGAGGTTGACAAACAGAGCCCAGCTTCCTGTATCACTGTGTCTCTATGGAAACTGCACTATTTGCACAGACTGTTGTTGTCTCTGGCGACTCCTTCACGATGATATGCAGTACCGCGTCATGTGTTGGTTGTTTTCTTGTGAAATTATGGAATAAATAAATGAGTCATTAAAACTGGTTTTTTTTACATGAGGCCTCGCGTTCTGTTCTTCACTCAGAACTTCTGATTCCAACTTTGAAACGTCGTGTTCGTCTCTAAATTCAGGTTTAAAACATCTGAGTCTGGTCAATGGAATAAAGGATCCGGTCTGGAGAGCTCAGCGACGTATTGTTCTACAGATTCAGGATTTTACCGAAAATTCGGGGGGGTTTTTGTGCTTATAAGCAGATTTTGAAGATTTCTTTATGAAGCTGAACTGTTCTGTTAAAATTAAATTTGGGTATAAAGCCAACTAAAAACAAAACGTGAGCATTGTCTTTCGCTCGTTCTCTTCTATTTGGTTCTGTGGATACTGTGTAATGTGGAAGCTCAATAAAATATATTTTTAAAAAAATAATAATTTGCAGGAAATAAATGTAAAGATGTGAACTGAACTAATACATGAATATAGATCAGAGACTTTTTGGTAAAAGAAATTATGATTTATTTTCGTCAACATTTGTTTCTTTTATGTTTATTTTTGCCCCAAAAAAGTTTTATATTATCGTTTTTAAAGCCAATTACGCGACGTTTGTTTCTGTTCATGGTAGTTTCGTTTTAGAAAACACAGTAAAAGCGAAAATTAAAGAAAAATGGTCCGTAAATCACCTTTCAAAAGAGCAGTTACAAACATCGAGAGCAAAATAACACGACAAAGAAAAGTTGAAAGTTGGTTAAAGTTTCCAAAATATGTCTCTTTCATTTCTTTTGTCAGCTTCAGCTAAAGTCGTTGGTGTGAGTTCCTGCCACTAGGGGTCACACCCAGAGGGTAAGGTGTGGAGGCAGTGAGGCATGATGGGAGTTGTAGTCTTCAGTGCAGCTTCTGCACGTGAGGATTCCTTCCTGTTGGTTCAGCTTCTCTGACAAATTCAGATCCAAACATCTGACGATTAAAATCCTTCACGTGACATGTGACTTCACTTTGACAACTACAAGACGTCATTAACAGGCGACCCAGTGAAACTACGTCATGTAAGTTCTCAGCTCAACAACACACAAATATCTATTAGGGTGTTTTAAGTGATTTTGAAAAAGTGAACAAGTTTATATTTTTTATTAACACACAAAATACAGACATGGGGATATTTAGGTATATCAAACCACACACACACACACACACACACACACACACACACACACACACACACACACACACACACACACACACACACACACACACACTTAGTCCTGTCAGATTATTCGTGTTGAACATGAACTTTCACTCTGAGCCTGAGAAATAATTTATATCGGAGCTTTTGTCTGCATCTGATGAGGAAACTCGTTCACTGCTGAAAACCATGACAGGAGGTAGAACAGATTTAAAAAGGATCAAAGACAGGAGTTATTCCTCTTATATATATCCTTATATTTTTTACACTGTATATAACACAGAATGTATAAACTGCACAGTAACACAACCTTGATCCTCGGCTCTAAATGGCCCATTCTTTGATAAACTACCCTTTATACTGTATATATAGTTTTAGTTTGTGTAGTATTTTATTCTTATCTGATGTCGTGTGCTCCACTGGTTCCACTTCCAGACGCAGCAGATAAAATGAAATCCAGCAGATCGTTTTTCTAACTTTCTTCACAAATGTCTTAGATCCGGAGGAAGATACGAGAATAAGGGACATTCTGTCAGTGTGACCCGTCTCAGTGATGAACTGTTTCACTGTCCATCTCCCATCATGCATCCTTCCTCCTGAATAGTCACTGAATGTTTTCCTCTCTTGCGTCCATCGCTCTCTGCTGGATGTTTATCGAGCGGTCGGTGAAGGAAGCAGCCTCAGTTTCCCCAGTTCGTCCCTGCTGCAGTTTCTCTTCACGTCACTGGATGGAGCCACAGAAACACCATGTGAACCTCCAGCTTTGTGTCAACAGCTTGTGTCTGTTTGGACGTGAAGGTATCTTCAGGCTCCACGAGGGAGAGGAGGCGATTTGCACTGAACTCTGACCTCAACCTGAAACACTGAGTCAGTGTTGAATCTCGCTGGTGCTCGGAGAAAAGTCTCTGCAGCAGCTTCAACAGCATCTGGTGGAACGACAGAAACCAAAAGATCTGTGAAAAGATCGGAGGATGCTGCCTCTGAAGGATGCAGCCTCTGAAGGATGCAGCCTCTGAAGGATGCAGCCTCTGAAGCCCCTGAAGGATGCAGCCTCTGAAGGATGCTGCCTCTGAAGGATGCTGCCTCTGAAGCCCCTGAAGGATGCAGCCTCTGAAGGATGCAGCCTCTGAAGGATGAAGCCCTGCAGCCCTGAAGGGTGCAGCCTCTGAAGGATGCAGCCTCTGAAGGGTGCAGCCCTGAAGGATGCAGCCTCTGAAGGATGCAGCCTCTGAAGGATGCAGCCCCTGAAGGATGCAGCCTCTGAAGGATGCAGCCTCTGAAGGATGCAGCCTCTGAAGGATGCAGCCTCTGAAGGATGCAGCCCCTGAAGGATGCAGCCTCTGAAGGATGCAGCCTCTGAATGATGCAGCCTCTGGATGATGCAGCCTCTGAAGGATTAAGCCTCTGAAGGATGCAGCCCCTGAAGGATGCAGCCTCTGAAGGATTAAGCCTCTGAAGGATGCAGCCCCTGAATGATGCAGCCTCTGGGATGCAGCCTCTGAAGGATTAAGCCTCTGAAGGATGCAGCCCTGAAGGATGCAGCCTCTGAAGGATTAAGCCTCTGAAGGATGCAGCCTCAATGATGCAGCCTCTGGAGGATTAAGCCTCTGAAGGATGCAGCCCCTGAATGATGCAGCCTCTGAAGGATGCAGCCCCTAAGGATGCAGCCCCTGAAGGATGCAGCCCCTGAAGGATGCAGCCCCTGAAGGATGCAGCCTCTGAAGGATTAAGCCTCTGAGGTGCCCCTAATGGCAGCCCTGACTGAAGGATGCAGCCCCTGAAGGATGCAGCCTCTGAAGGATTAAGCCTCTGAGGATGCAGCCCTGAATGATGCAGCCTCTGGAGGATGCAGCCTCTGAAGGATTAAGCCTCTGACCCTGAAGGATGCAGCCCTGAAGGATGCAGCCCTCTGAAGGATTAAGCCTCTGAAGGATGCAGCCCCTGAATGATGCAGCCTCTGGAGGATGCAGCCTCTGAAGGATTAAGCCGCAGCCCTGAATGATGCAGCCTCTGGAGGATGCAGCCTCTGAAGGATGCAGCCTCTGAAGGATGCAGCCCCTGATTGAGACAAAGCTTCTGACTCCAGATGTGCACGATGCCAGTGTTCATATCCAGGATGTTGAGGCTTCATGTCTGGATAGTGGGAGGATGTGGAGTCGTCCATCTTTACAGTCCATGGTTTAGAGTGACATTAAACAGTGAAGAACACGTAGTTTTGGATTCTTCTGACGTGATCTGAGCTTAGGTCACTGGTGTCGCTGCTCAAGTGTCCGTCTGATGTGACATTAAGACGTAAATGAAGCGTGAAAATGTCCCTCGTGGGTTTTTAAAGGTCAAATTGGTGTGTGTAAGTGTGTGTGTGTGTGTGTGTGCGTGCGTGCGTGCGTGCGTGCGTGCGTGTGTGTGTGGTCCAGGTATTACTCTTGTTGTGGGGACCTAAGTCTTTTCTTTCTTATGGGGACAAAAAAGCTCTTAGATCATTAAAATCCAAAGTGAAAACATGCTTTATGGTTTAGGTTAAGTTTAGGTTAGTTTTTAAGTTAGGTTTAGGTTATGGTTATGATTGGACTGGTTCGGGTTATGTTTATGTTCTGTTCAGATTGAGTTTAGACTGAGTTTTAGAAACAGGTTAGGTTCAGGGTTAGGCTGTTAACTGGTGAAGGTTAGAGCGAAAGTTTCTGTGAAATCAATGAGTCAATGTAGTGTCCTGTGTGTGTGTGTGCATGCGTGTGCGTGCGTGTGCGTGTGTGTGGGCGTCTCTCCTCTCAGGCCACTCCCGGTGATGCGCGCTGCTGCTGCTGTTCCGCCTCAGACGCACGGACGGTGTTGGATCTGTGCGCTCCTCTCTCTCTCTCTCTCTCTCTCTCTCTCTCCCCCTCTCTCTCTCTCTCTCTGTGCGCGCGTGTCGCCCCCGCTCCTCTCCACTCGGGGGTCGAGGTGGAGGCATGTAGCACCGGATCACCGGATTCACCGGATTCACGGCGCCGAGCAGCATGTAGCAGCACCTGGAGCTCCGCGCACACCGCCTCGCTCGTGCGTCCTCTCCGCGTTTCCGGGGGTTCGTCCTGTGTGTGAGCGGCTCCCTCTCCCGGAGGAGCGCGTGCTCCCCCCGCGCGCTGCACCTCCCGGTCGATGGTCGTTGAGGAAGCTTCCATCTTGAGTCCCGTGTCCACCGAGAGAACCATGGCGAGCGACTCCCCGGCGCGGAGTCTGGACGAGATAGACCTGTCTGCACTACGGGTAATGTCTCCCTGCGCGTGCATGTGCTGCTGCTGCTGTCTGTGCGTGCGCGCGTGCGTGTGTGCGAAGCTGTTGAGCACCTGTCCCCCCCCCTCCCTCTCCTCCCTCCTCTCCATCCTCACCGAGCAGCGCGCACGGACGCGTCTACCTGGTCCTCCTGTGCTCTCGGTGGTGTGCATGCGCGTGTGTGTGAGAGCGTGCGCGTGGGGCAGCCGAGTGGGCTCATGTGGCTCCTGTTGTTTGTTGTTGATGTTTTATCTAAACAATTGGGACGTGATGTAATGAGGCCCTGAGCTGCTGCTGCTGTGCGCGTGCACACATCCCCGTGCGCGTGCGTCAGGCGGCATAATAGAGGCCGCTCTGTCTGTTCTATGTGGAGCAGATGTTAAGCTCACTGACACGTTCACAGCGCGCACACACACTGATGCAGCGGCTCCAGATGCACGCACGCGCGCACTCGCACACACCGTGAATAACAGCGATGAAGTTCCGCCATTTCGTGATGTTGTGGCGACAGCAGCAGCAGCATTGCATCACAGTAGCTGTTTGTGGGTCTGTGCGTGTGCGCGAGGGTGGAAGGTGCACAGACGGAAACCGTGCAGGAATGTGTGCGTGTGTGCGTGCGCGTCTGAAACACGGATACACACACACTGATGATACATTCACTCATTTGGATTGAACATGTGCCCAAGATGAAATGTAGATCTCACGTATGACTGGAGTTGTGTGAGTGCGTGTGCGTGTGCGTGCGTGTGCGTGTGCCTCTGTGGCTATTCTCTCTTTTCTCCTTCTGCTGCTTACGCAACACAGTTGTACCTGCAGAGCAACAATCAAGTCTGGGCATGATCAACCGGGTGGGACTGCAAGTCTGAGTGTGTGTGTGAGACTGTGTGTGTGTGTGTGTGTGTGTGTGTGTGTGTGTGTGAGACTGTGTGTGTGATGATACAGATGCAGACACACACACACTGAAGGACAAAGACACAAAGAGAACGACGGATGTGCACGTTCTTGTAAGAACGTGCACATCCTTGCTCTCTCCCTCAGTGACATGATGATTAGAAATTAGGTCACCAAAGACAGAGAGAGAGAGCTGGGGGGAAACATTTCAGCGTGACGCAAAGCCTGTCTCAAACATGCACACACATACTCTAACACTTCCTGTTTCTGCAGAGCTTCACATCCCAAACATGTCCTCAGTTTGACTCACTTCACCTTCCTCCTCTCACTGGAGCTCCCATCAGGGCGGAAGTCTGGGCTCCACACTGACAGACTCTTATTCTGAAGTCTGTCGGAGTCTGTTCCTGTGGCACCTCTGCACAGGGACAGTATCAGTCGCCATTAGAGTCTGGACAGCGCTGCCGATGAAGACAGAGACGTCACAGACTTGTTCTTCTCTTAGAGCCAGTGTCCTTTTCTCTTCTCCAGACTAAATGGAAGCTGTTCAGGAGAGAAATGCTGTTTGATGTTCTCATTCAGGACTCGTTCACACCTGGTTCGGTTCAGAGCTTCAGACTCTTCAGTTCAGTCTGAAGCTCTGAACATCAGGTGTGAACGGTTCCTCAGAGCAGAAGAGGAGTTCTGGGTCTGGATCAAACTGAACCTGGTTCTGTTGGTTTGCAGTGAAAACACTTTGTTGATAGTTTGGACTTTTGGACCAATCACAGGAAGTAGAGACAGAATTAAACAGTAGAGGAAGAGGAAGAGGAAGAGGAAGCAGCTTCTTCACCTCCGACGATATGTTTGAACCACGAGGACGTTCACTTGGTGCATTTGAACTAGTGTGGAGTACTGTGGAGTACTGTGGAGTACTGTAATACTGTAGTACTGTGGAGTACTGTAGTACTGTGGAGTACTATAATACTGTATTACTGTGGAATACTGTAATACTGTAGTACTGTGAAGTACTGTAGTACTGTGAATTAGGAGTACTGTGGAGTACTGCGCCTGAAGGTGCTGATGCTGGTAGTGATACCATCATGATGTTACCATGGCAACCAAATGAAGCTTCATTCGTCTTTTCCATTAAAAAAGAAAGACTAACCCCCCCCCCAACGGATGACACGCCCACGTCAGATGCCTTCTACGAACCAATCAGAGTCGAGTACAGGTAGACTCCGCCCACGTAGGTGATGACGACAGGACGAACGTTTGTCAGACAAAGTTCTTTAGTCTGTAAATTACAAAGTGAAACCAAAACTAACCTTGGTTCAGACTTATAAATAAATATAATATATATATATTTATGTTCAGCTGAGTCTTTATTGCTTTACTGCTGAGGTGTGAGAACATGACCATATCATGCTGCTGATTTGAACTTTGCTCTGCATCTAAATATCTTTATGTGCAAACCTTAAACCTGAAAGGAGACAGATGTTCTCTGTGTTTCTTTCCTCTGGTGTGTTTCTGCAAAGTTCTTTAAAAGAGGATTCTGTTGTGAAGACAAACTTTCAACAGTTCAGTAGATTCTGTGACGTCACACTGGAACTAAGTTACATTTCAAATTGTTCCCTCGCTGGACTCACGCGGTCTTATATTCATACTTTTGATGCTTTTTGGGGAGAAAACTTTCAGCTTTGTGTTTCACTGGAAACTTTAGTCTGAGAAACATCTGGATGTGCAGAGCTGAACCGCTGCCTCACTCCTGACGTCTCCACCCAGATGCTGCACCTCGGCTACATCTTACATCCGCTCCCTTCGACCTCACTGGTGTGTTTCTGTGCATGGGAAGAGCTGTAACAGGGATATACAGGTGTGTGTGTGTGTGTGTGTGTGTGTGTGTGTGTGTGTGTGCACGTGCACGTGAGGCCTAGGTCCTCCAGGAGTAGACGTGCTTCTGTTTGACCTTGAGTGAAAAGGAACTCTGCTTTTTAAACTAATCCCCCGTCAGGAGACTCCACTGTAATAGTGCCAACGCTCTCCTGTGGCCCACTGTACACACACACACACACACACACACACACACACACACACACACACACACACACACACAGACACAGGGTTGCTTAAAGATCAAGATTTGTGTTTTGGAAAGTTTATTGAACTTGAATCAGTCTGAACATGAGATTACATTGTGTGTGTGTTTGTGTGACTGTGTACAGCTAAGGTGTGTGTGTGTGTGTTTTACCTATAGGTGTGTGTTTCCTTCATCTGTCTGATACTTTTCCTCCGGTTGTTGTTATTTGATCTGCAGTGAAATCCAGGTTTCTTGTGTATATGATGTTTAAGTAATCAGATTACTATCAGAAGCTGAATGTAATCTGATTACAGAGAACATAAGTTACCTATTGGAGGATTAATTACCGGGTGATGATAGACAGGATTTACAAGGTAGTGCTCTGTCAGTGTGTTTGGGTGAAGGTCAAACTCCACATGTCCAGTTTAATCAGAGTTGTGTTCTCTGGAATAACTTGTGCGTTTCTTCTTTTTCTGCTGTTTCTCCTCATTCCTCTCTCTCTCCTTCCCCACTCCCCCTCCCTCTCTCTCTCTCTCTCTCTCTCTCAGGACCCAGCTGGTATCTTCGAGCTGGTCGAACTGGTTGGAAATGGAACCTATGGGCAGGTCTACAAGGTGAGACATCATAATTACTTCATAACTGCCTGTTGTGTGTGTGTGTGTGTGTGTGTGTGTGTGTGTGTGTGTGTGTGTGTGTGTGTGTGTGTGTGTGTGTGTGTGTGTGTGTGTGTGTGTGTGTGTGTGTGTGTGTGTGTGTGTGTGTGTGTGTGTGTGTGTGTGATTTGCTGACTCACCGGGGACTCGTCTCCTCCTGATCCCCAACACGAGCTCACTGAATCAACAACGTTGTCATTTTTGGCGAAATGTGAAGTTACTAGCGACTCGTTGTCCGGCAGAGAAACACGCACACGCAGACAACACGGCACAGACGTGTGTTTGTGTTTCTCATTTTCAGCTGTTTAACACACACACGTCTGCTGGATGTTCGCTATTGATCCATTGTGTCTACAAGGCGACGCCTCATTGCCGAGATGATTGATAGGATCGCATTAACACAAGCTGCGGTCGATCACTAAGCATGCTGGGTAAATTAAGACCTTGGACTAAAAAAAATAACAACGATGAAACACATTTAAAAGATGCTCGTTGTTGTCTGAGCTTCCTGTTGTGAACTGAGGGAAACCTAAAGAACACCTGCTTTTAACTCTGCACCCAATCCGTCAAGTTAGTTTGGACATTGTTCCAAAACGGTTGAAATACAAAATGTTTATTCTTTACTGAATCAGTTTTGTCTGATTTAAAAAAAGAAAAAATCAAGATCCATGAATTATTTTCGGAGAAATCAACGAAAGTCTTGAAAAATAACTCACAATGTTAAAGAAAGAGATCAAAAATGCTGCTGCTTGATAATAAAGGAAATAAAGACAATGTTTTGAGATAGAACACATGTTCCACGGTACAGAGATAAATACAAAAAACAACGATCGTTAGAAAATACAAGAGACGTGTTTGGCATATTTTTTAGTTCCAGATTTGCAAAGGAGCTAAAGTCCTTTCCCTCTGAAATTGTTGAACGTTTTAAAAATAAATACAATTATACGAAGTTTCGTGCAGATTTTTATTGGATGATAAACAAAAAATACGGACTTGGTGTGAAAAGATTATAATCGAATCAGTTTCACAATTTACCCAAGTTCTTTGACACTCATATAAACATAATAAATCTCTAAGTTGTGCAGCACTATTTGTTACAGGTGTTTCTCTCACGTGCACAAACTGGGCTCCTGGAATCTGCTTCTTTTCTGACCCATAACAAATCCCTCCACCAAGTTTCATGGAAATCTGACTTATAAAACAAAACCGCGGAGGAGGAAATCAAGAGAACACGTAATCAGGAACGGGCCGTGAAGAATCCACAACTGTAAGATGAGACCTGTTGTTGAATCAGTTTAGTCTTTGAAAAACAGAAGATGTCAGACTCAGGAGAAACAGACGGATTCTGACCCTCTGTGCGTTCAGCAGACTCTTGAGGCTGAACCAGGGATTAATTAGAGTCAATCAGCATCAGACGTCCCCCTCTTGTCTATAATTATTGCTAAATGACATCATTCTCTTCAGGAAACTTCATAAGAAATCGCTGCTGATCTTGAAGCAGTGTTTCCATCGTGACACCTCTGTTCTGAACATGTCGGGAGACAAGAAAATCCACCTTTCCTTTTTACGGCAGCTGCTGCTGTTTTCCTTCAGCACATCGGGATCTGACGTTTCACTAATCAGCCCAAACAACAAGTGTTGTGGAAACGATGGTGTGACCTTCTGAGTCCCACTTGTTTCACTTCACCTTCTATTACAGGCGTGTGTGTGAAGCTTCAGCCAATGAGGAGGCAGTGCTGAGAGTTTATCTGGATTCTATTGGTCAGTGAATCAGCGTTGTGGAGCAGAGAGACTCCTTGTTTCTCTCTTTATTCCAGAGCGTGGTCGTCCAGCAGGACTTCTTGATTGTGTCAAACTGTGCGCTCCTGCTCAGACAGTTTGTTGCTCGGGCTTCAGCTCTTTTCTCCCGACTCACGCTGTCCTCTGTGTGAAACGTCTGCTCTCGCATTTCTCTTTGATTTTTTCGGGCAAACAATAGAATGTCAGTTGCGGTGATGACGAATGAGAATGTTCCGCCCTCGTTGTGGTTAATTTTGTTATTGGAAACAGGGCGGGGTGTAATTAGTTTTTATAATCGCTCACAACAATGTTCCCATGAAGTTAAAAAGTTGAGATCCTTGATGTTGCCTCCATGTTGACCCCAGAGATCTGCTGGACGGGAAGCCGGTGGAGCGAGGGCTCGAACCCGGTTGAAGTTACCGCCCGCACGGGACTCTCAAAGACATAAAGCTAACACACCCATTACAAGGGCGGGATAACCGCCATCCCCACACCTGACATTCTATTGGTTGGGGGAATTTTGAAAGACACAAACAAATCCAGGAGTCGATGTTTCACGTGCACAGAAGCAGCGTGAGGATGACGAGCTGAAGCTGAAGCACAGGGTTTAAAGTGAAAGCATTACAAAGTCTGAAGCCTCACACTGAAAGAACAAGTGAGGATTCAAATGAACAGTTTCATGCGTCGTGCAGGATCTGGCACAAGAGTTTCCTTCAGGATTAATAAAGTCTTATCTTAAACATCCGGCTGCGTAACCAGGCCCATTCAACCAGCGTTCATTTGTCCAAAACCTAACTCTGAATATAATTCTTTGTTCAGGCGACACGATGCAGATCAGCTGTCGTCTCCTTCTCCTCCGGCAGCAGGAAGAAACCTTTGGTTCTGAATCAGCTGCGAATCAGGTGTTTGATTCCAGGAGAAAATTCACTGCTCTGTTCAGGGCGGAAATTCTAGTTCTGATATTTCAGTGTTTATATTTCATCTAATCGTCTGAAATGTCACGATTGCTGAAAGCTTGTTTTTCCATCACTGACAAAGTCGGTTTCCAGTGGACGTCACTGGTGCAGAGATGAAGCTCAGCTGGTGTTTTCTCAGCTCCTGTCTCGGTCTTCATGTGTCGGGGCTTGTGTTCGGGGTTGGAATGTGAAGCTTGTCTGAACACGGGGCCCGAGGTGTGTTTCTACGCCTCAGGCTGCTTCAAAAGGATTTTCTGCCCTTTTCTATCTCCAGTCATCCTCTTCTTCCTCGTCCTCCTCCTCCTCCTCCTCACCTGCCACCTCCCTCTGCTCTGTCGCTATCTTTATCCCTTCCTCACTGCCTGTGTGTGAGGATCCAGGTGCTGTTTTAATACAGCTTCCTTACACCCATATTCCACACACACACACACACACACACACACACACACACACTGGGAGCTCTGTGTCACCTCAGGGAGATTGTTTGGCCGGCCATTGGTGTCGGAGGAAGAGAGATAGCGAAACAAAGAGCCTGTGTGTGGCGCTATCTCTTCCTCTCATCTCGCCTTTTATTGCCTCATCGTGGTGGATCGCTGCCATTTGTCCTTCAGCCACAGCAGCACTTCACACAGCTCGACCCGAGGTCCGAGGAGCAGGTTCCCTGGGTTATCTGGATGGAAACGTCACCGAGCAAACCCCTGAATCACCACGTGTCTGGGGCGGAGTTTGTCCTGACGTCTGGAAACAGTCTTTAAGGTTTGGAAGGTTTCCTGCAGGTTGACAGGGTCTGAACACAGCTGGAAGAGAATCTGAGCGTTGGAGGCGTTTGTCATCGGAGTTTGTTCCTGGAACATGAATCCAGTGGATTGTGGTCATTTGCTGATCTGCATTAACAGATTCCTCATGTGAACATACAGAATCTGTAGGTGAGGGACAAGCTTTTGGGGCTGGAAGCTTCTGGTTTCTGTTTGAAACGTGATGTTTCTCACAGCCGCTCATTCACACAGTCTCCAGAGTTTTCTCGAGCGGACCGGCCGGAGAATCTCCGCAGGAAGTCCGGAGCCTCTGGAGAATGTCCCGAGTTGTGTGCACGTCTAAAAGCAGCGATAGAAATAGAATAAATAGATAGCTGAGCACAGCTGTAAGAGAAACCAGGGCCGAGCGTTGGCCGGAGTCTTGGCCCAGATCTGCTGTCTACACCGGGGGCTGATTCACCGTCAGGCTCTGAGATGGTTGATTCACTGACTTCTCTTTTTGTGCTCATGAAGTTCGAACATCAGAGTCCGACCGATGCGATGTTAGGGGGTAAAAACCAATACTGTTATACTGGTCAATATATGTATTTTAAAAAATGCCGATGATCGCTGTGATGTCGTTATCAAACCCTACTGACAAAGAAATGTAACCACAGCTTCGATTTTTTACAGTTTCATCAAAAGCTTTATTAGAAATAAAATAACTGAATGAAAACCAAACACAGAAATAAAAGATAAGTCGAACGACGCACAAAGAGAAACGTTCTCCGAAGTGAAGTCTGATGCAACACGGAGTAACTGTGTGTGTGTGTGTGTGTGTGTGTGTGTGTGTGTGTGTGTGTGTGTGTGTGTGTGTGTGTGTGTGTGTGTGTGTGTGTGTGTGTGTGTGTGTGTGTGTGTGTGTGTGTGTGTGTGAGCAACTCGCATGTGCAAGTGACCCAGAGTGTGAAATATCATGGCCTCCTCACACACAGCTGTTGCTAGGTTACCATGAGGACATTTTGTGTGTGTGATGGGGGGGGGGCTGGTGGTAGATGAAGTCCCAGTCTCTTGCTTTAACAGCTGTGACTTCAGAGTTTGAAGGAGGAGACGTTAGTGTCCACAGGTAACGTGTCCTTTCCAATCTGAGGGTCAAGACACACACACACACACACACACTATATGACTGATAAACTTTTATAATGTGATAACAGTTTTTTTGTCTCTCTGTGGCTTTCAGGGTCGTCATGTCAAAACAGGTCAGCTCGCTGCCATCAAGGTCATGGACGTCACAGGAGTGAGTAACACACACACACACACACACACACACACACACACACACACACACAGCCTTGATACACGTGCACATCCCCACACACAGTTGCATAGTATTATTGTGTGTGTGTGTGACAGGATGAGGAGGAGGAGATTAAAGCGGAGATCAACATGTTGAAGAAGTACAGTCACCACAGGAACATCGCCACCTACTATGGAGCCTTCGTCAAGAAGAATCCTCCTGGAATGGACGACCAGCTGTGGGTACGTACGACCTCCTCCTCCTCCTCCTCCTCCTCCTCCTCCTCCTCCTCCTCCTCCATTGTGTTTATCTACAGTTCCTCCTCGGATGGCTCCTCGTTCCCGGGACTCATTTTTATTAACGATTTCAAAAGTCGCCCCTGAATGAGGTGAAAGATGTGCAGAGATATTTGGATTGTTTTCTTTTTAAGGAGAAATTTAATTCAGATTGTATGGAGCTGAATCCCAACAGTCATTATGTCAAGGCAGTTTTCATAGAAAGATCAAGACCTCGTTGCTCATGATAAACTTTTAAAATTGGCTCCTTAATTTGTCGTTTTTTATTTTAAACAGAGTGAACTAATGGTGCAAAGATCCTGTTTCCTCCGATTCTACTGAAACAGATTCCAACAGTAGATTAGATGAGAACTGCATCAAGAGACTGTGTCTTCTTAAGAGTGAGGAAGCGCATGTAAAAACGTATGATCGTGTGTGTGTGTGTGTGTGTGTGTGTGTGTGCGTGTGTGTGTGCGTGTGTGTGTGTGTGTGTGTGTGTGTGTGTGTAGCTGGTCATGGAGTTCTGCGGCGCCGGCTCGGTCACAGATCTGATCAAAAACACCAAAGGGAGCACGCTGAAGGAGGAGTGGATCGCCTACATCTGCAGAGAGATCCTCCGGGTGAGAACCCAGCCTGAAATAAACACTACACACAAACACACAAACACACAAACAGCAGGTCGAGGGCAGTGTGTGTGTCGTCCTAAAGAATAAACAATGTTCGAGCCAGCAAACAGAAATCAAGTCCAATCAAATGTTCACTTTTAAAGGACCAAGTCAGGTGAAGTGAGATTTCATTATTGAGGCGGTGTTTGTATGATGTTTTTTAAAGGTTGTGGTTATATTCCAGTTACATGCTGGGTTTTGTTGTGTGTTGATAAGAAATGACAGAATAATTTTTCTGTCTTCAGGGTCTGACTCATCTCCACCAACACAAGGTCATCCACAGGGATATTAAAGGGCAGAACGTGCTGCTGACGGAGAACGCAGAGGTTAAACTGGGTGAGACGCACAAACACTCACACACTCGCACACGAAAAGAGCGTACATACATGACTATAAATCTGTGTGTGTGTGTGTGTGTGTGTGTGTGTGTGTGTGTGTGTGTGCAGTTGACTTTGGTGTGAGTGCTCAGCTGGATCGTACGGTGGGACGGCGGAACACATTTATCGGGACGCCGTATTGGATGGCCCCGGAGGTCATCGCCTGTGACGAGAACCCCGACGCCACGTACGACTTCAAGGTAAACGTTTAATCCTTGACCGTCTCCACACGACTGCACAAACCGCTGCGACGCCTCCTCTGCAGATACGACCAGTGAGAACTCTGGTTCCTGTGGTCGTCAGTGCACGAAGGGCGTGCAGTAATGGGGCCAGGACGAATGCCTGTGGCGAGGCCGAGCACGGCTCCGTTCAGACGCCGTTAACTCCGACCCTCTGGGGCTCGGTGTGTCAGGACACCCTCGCCCCATTCGACAATATGAACATCAACTTTAAAAAGCAGTTTTCTGGCTGAGATGTGCAGATATATGCAGCAGCAGGAACAGATGTGTCACGTGCTGTCTGTATTTGTCTGGAGCAGTGGATCAGATGTTTTCTGTTTCTCTGCAGAGTGATCTGTGGTCGCTCGGCATCACAGCCGTAGAAATGGCGGAGGGAGCGCCACGTAAGTGAGACACGTCCGACCATGATCACTGACACACGCACACACACACACACACACACACACACACACACACACACACATTCATTTCCAATTTCCTCTCCTTTCATTCCTCTTTTATTTCTCTTCCTCATTTTTCTTTCTCTTCCTCATTTTTCTTTCCTCTTCCTCTTCCTCTTTCTTTTCCTTTCCTGTTTCCTTTGGCCTCATTTCTTTCCTCTCCTCTTCTCTCTCTCCTCTCTTTCCTTTCCCTTCCTTTACTTTCCTGTTTCCTTCATTTCTCTCTCTCTTTCCCCTCCTTTCCTTCCTTTTTGCCCTTTTTTTGTATCCTTCCATTTGTTTCCTCTCCTTCATCTCCTCTTCTCTCTTCCTCCTCAGCTCTGTGTGACATGCATCCGATGAGAGCGCTCTTCCTCATCCCCAGAAATCCTGCGCCTAGACTCAAGTCCAAGAAGTGGTGAGAAAACACACACACACACACACAGAGACAGTACTGACTACAGTCCGGGTCTAAACTCGTGTGTTTCCAGGTCGAAGAAGTTCCAGTCGTTCATCGAGAGCTGCCTGGTGAAGAGTCACAGTCAGCGGCCGAGCACCGAGCAGCTCCTCAAACACCCGTTCATCCGGGACCTTCCCAACGAGCGGCAGATCCGCATCCAGCTGAAGGACCACATCGACCGCACCAAGAAGAGGAGGGGGGAGAGGGGTGAGGAGGCTCGCAGGCTGTTTGAAGACGACCGCGGTCTGAGACGAGCTAATGCTAACGTGTGTGTGTTTCCTCCAGATGAGACAGAGTATGAGTACAGTGGCAGTGAGGAAGAGGATGAAGAAAGGGACGCCGGAGAGCCCAGGTATATCTTCTACTACTGATGGTACTACTGCTACTACAGTTCTACTAATACTATTACACTTACGTCCTCCCCTCCTCTCATTGGTTCCTTTCCAGCTCCATCATCAACATTCCTGGGGAGTCCACTCTGAGGCGGGACTTCCTGCGTCTCCAGCTGGCCAATAAGGAGCGGTCGGAGCTGATCCGGCGCCAGCAGCTGGAGCAGCAGCAGAACGAGGAACACAAGCGCCAACTACTGGCCGAGAGGCAGAAACGTATCGAGGAGCAGAAGGAGCAGAGGCGACGGCTGGAGGAGGTGTGTCTGTTTTATCTGTGCTTGTTCTGAGCTGTGACAAACATCTGTGTCTTCCCACATCTGTGACGTGAGCACCTCCGCTCGTCCTGATGCCAGGGAAACACACCTGATGTGAACACACACACACACAGAGCTGAAGCGTCGCTGTGTCGAATCTTTTCCCCCCCACAGCAACAGCGTCGCGAGCGAGAGCTGAGGAAGCAGCAGGAGCGAGAGCAGCGGAGGAGGTACGAGGAGATGGAGCAGGTCCGTCGAGAGGAGGAGAGGAGGCACGCCGAGAGAGAGCAGGTGAGAGGACGTCTGACTGAAAGACCACGCATCACAGGTGTCATCTTATTCACACACGTCACGCATTAAAAGATAAGGGCACGGGAATTGGACCAGCACCTCTGTCTCACAGGTCATCATTCTGTTGGTTTGAGAACGTAGATCCACGTCATCAGTGTAGAACTGTGGAAATGACTTAAAACATCACAATCTCTACGATCCACCATCCATCCATTATGCTCCACTATGAGGGCTCGGCTCGTGGAGGTGTCCCAGACGTCCCTCTCTCTCTCTAGCCACGATTTCCAGCTCTTCCTGGGAAATTAAGAAAAACAGAGGCCTAAAATAAGTTTTTGCGGCCGGTGTCTGGGCTCAGCCTTTTAGACAAGGTGAGGAGCTCAGACATCCGGAGGGAGCTTGGAGCAGAACTGCTCCTCCTTCACGTAGACAGGGAACAGTTGAGATGGTTGGGGCATCTAGTCATGAGCTCGGACTGGACCCAGACTGGAGGGACTACATATCCCATCAGTCCTGGGAACACCTCCCCAGAAAACGTGGCAGTCTCTACGATTGGCTTAAAAAGCAGAACATGGATGTTTTTAATACCCATGTTGAAAAAGACGTGTAGAATCTCAGCTGCATTAACATCACATGTTCAATATTATATCACAGAGCAGACGGGAGAATTTCCTCCATCATTCTACCTTTCAAATTTACCTTTCTACCTCTTGCACAACTGGGTTCATGCAGCTGTTTGCCGTCCTCCCTCCACTAATAAGCATGTCTTCCTCTTCCACTAATCACAGCCCCCTGCTGTCTCTCTCTCTTTATCTGCCCTCGTCTATTTCTGCCTAAATCCCGACTTTCACACCTCTTCAATAAATCTACTTTTGCCTGTCCTCCTCTTTTCAATCGCCTCCTATTTCCTGCTCTGCTGACGTCACTGGTTGCCTGGGCTCCGATTTGCTTCTCGCCCGCCTCGGTGGTCTGTGATTGGCTGCGTCTCTCTCTGGCCCTGGGTGCTGACTGGTTAGGAGTATATCCGTAGACAGCTGGAGGAGGAGCAGAGGCAGCTGGAGATCCTGCAGCAGCAGCTCCTGCAGGAGCAGGCCTTACTGCTGGTAACAACTCACACAGACACACAGGAAACCAGTGGAACCAGGCTGTGTCACGCTGTGGGAGAACTTCTGGAAAGATTTATTCCAAAATAAAACACAAGGGCTCAGCTGGATTCAGAGTCAACACAGGGAAACACTTACAGCCACTGGATATAAACTCAATCTGTCTTTAGAAGCAGTTTGAACTTCACACAACAGTAGAGCAGAAATATGAGAATACAAATGTTATAGATTAGGAAATTAGAAACTAAATAAAATGCAATATTTGAAATAAATTATTATTATTAATAATAATAATGAACCTTTTCTGTTTAATAACAGGTTGAAAAGTTCTAGAAAGAATTTGATTGAGAGATGGAGCCGAGGTATCAAGGTCCCGCCCATACACCCGCTCAACCAATCCTGAGTCAGTCTCAGCTGTCAATCATGACATTAAGTCGCCTGAGTTTATGACCTATACTGCAAACAGCCACCAGGGGGCGATCAAAACACTTTTGAGAGCTGTCACGTCGTCCATCTTTATTTACAGGTTCTGTATTATTCCCTCAGGTCCTGTCTTGTAGAAAAGCCCTGAGCCAAAATCCAGCTAAATTACATTTGTTAGTTTAGTTTGATCAGATTTCGACAGCGAGTGTTTCCTCTCTCTGGAAACTTAGTAAATATAAAGTTCCCTCTGTGCATTCCACCTGATGCCTTGTAGAGGTGACATGAATGTGGGACTTGACATGGCGGTGATAAATGTTTGCCTCCTAACAGGTGAATACTGCTCTGTCTTATCATTTGATCTCATTTTGAAGCAGGACTGTAGCATTGGGCTTTAGTCTCATTTTCCCTGTGTTTGATGAGCAGGAGTATAAGCGGAAGCAGATCGAGGAGCAGCGGCAGGCCGAGCGGCTGCAGAGGCAGCTGCAGCAGGAGCGAGCGTATCTGGTGTCGCTGCAGCAGCAACAGCAGCAGGAGCCGCCGCGGCCGCCGCAGGACAAGAAGCAGCTGTACCACTACAAGGATCAGGCGCCCGGCACCAACGACAAGCCGGCCTGGGCCAAAGAGGTAGACACACACTTCACTAGAACCGGTCCAGAAACACTGAGGTCAATGCATTTGAAAACACACCAACGTCCACGCTACTCTGGAGTTTTAGTTTGAAAACGTTTTGTTCTGGACGAGCAGAGACGTGTCTGCGTTGAGTTCCTGTTTGAATCCTCATACGGACACAAACAGGTTCAGGTGCAGCTCAGCAGAGCAAAGGCAGGTCTGCATGCGGGAACAAGAAAACACACAAAGCAGCCTCCGAGTTAACAACACGCACACAAGTGGAAACAGGTCTCTGGTCTTTTTTCATTCAGAAGACGGAGTCACAGTTCTCAGGAGAAGAACTCTGGTGAAGTGTTTGGTTTCTAACCTCCAGGTTTCGTCTGAACTCGATCTGCTGCATCTGAAATGATTTATTATTTTTCAGGTGCGACCTCAGGATTCAACATTTGATTTGCTGTTAAATTCTAGTTTTTTGTTGCTTTTGTCAGACGAAGAGTTTCAGTTCTCTCTAAACGAATCCCTCGTTTCAGGATGATTTAAATCGGAGAGTGGAGTCACTGTACAGACGCTTCTGAGTGGGATGAGATGTGATGTTTGTGACTGAAATGAATCGTATGTTTGTTGTAAAGCAGCTGATCCGTGGACTTCCTGTTTGGCTGCCAGCGGTTGTGTCACCTGAGTTAAACGTCTGGTGTTGTGTTCTCCAGCTGTGCGTCGTGCACGTTGTTTAACCCTGACCTTGCTCTCCAGGTGATGCGTCGAGCTCAGAGCAACTCTCCTCGCATCCCTCCCAAGAAGTACCACTCCTTCAGGGAGACCAGCAACCTCGACAACCTCCTCTTACTGCCCGGTTACAAACCCCGCCGCCGCCGCCGCCCCCCCTCCTACCCCGCCCACCTCAGCCCCTCCAGGGATCACCCGCATGTGCCACGCATCCGTGTCACCTGTGTCCCCGAACGCAGCTCGGGCGCCTCTCAGCCGGTGATGCGCCAGCAGAGCCCCGACTCCAGGGGCCGGAGCCCAGGCCGCAGGGTCAGTCAGGGGATGAACACTCCTCCTCCTCCTCCTCCTCCTCCTCCTCCTCCTCCTCCCTCATCCTGACGTCTGTCCAGGCACTAACCTCACCTAATCTATTTTATTCCACTAACCAGGACGACTCTCGTACGTTAACTCACGGCTGTCGACAGACGTGACGACATGAACTCCCCTTTTCTCTGCAGGATTTCAGGTTCATGTTCTGACTCCTGCTGCTGGTTCCAGTTTCATCTCATCTCCTCTGTTCTTCATTTCTCTCCACAGCTTTTATCCTTCGTCTTCTTCGTCTTCTTCGTCTTCTGTCTTCAACACAAACTTTCCTTTAACCTTCACTTTCCATGTTACAGGTGACTCACTGCTGGGTGTTAGAGGTTGACCTGCAGATCTGTGGGATCCTTCCTCGTCTTTTACTGCAGTGGCTCTCAACCTGCTTACCAATGATATCATATAATATAATAAATGTATTCACATCCTCTTCAGTCTTTGGTGGCAGTGATTTGTATTTGATCTTCTGGCCGTCAGCTGCTGTTTCATTGCATGTTGTGTGGAGATGGAATCATGTATGTAACATGTATGTAACATGTTCTAACATCACGTCTTCTCTTTTAGCCTCAAAATTCACTTTATCTTTTAATTCCAGGCGGTTGAAGCTTCTTTATTTCTCTCTGATCTTTGTCTTTATTGAACCGAACACACTTAACAAGCAAATTCTCTTTAACTTCGACCCGTGTGATGGGTTTCAAACTCACATCCTTCTGTGTAAATGTAACACCACAGTGTGTGTGAATGCAGGTCAGTGCTCCATATCTGAACCCTGACGATTTCCTTACCTCCATAAATCAAAGCCACTTACACACACACACACACACACACACACACACACACACACACACACACACACACACACACACACACGTGAACGCTCCTGCACGTCCACACACATTTAGGGCAGCTCTCCAGGTCCGCCTCCTGGTGGCTCTGGTGGTGGATGTAGGGCAGCTGTAGCTATATCAGTCTCTCTCCTATGGACACACACACACACACACACACACACACACACACACACACTGTACAGACAGGTCTACCCCCAGTGAAGATATATTTCCATCGCGCACAGACACAATTTTCGACTTTGAAAACAAACGATGACAAACAAAGTGTGAAACCTTCACAACCCAAACTGATCGAATCTGCTGCTTCTGTAGAATAATGAGGATGGACTCTCCGCTCGTCGCCTGTAACCACGGCGACCGAAGTCCCTTTTCATCTCTGCAGCACCGTGATTCAAATTTGGCTTTTTCCTTTCTACCTTTTATTTAGCTTATTCTGCAGTTTCTTATTCTAAAACACGCTTTTGATTTATGACCATCGCTTCATTATGCATCATTAACTTTAACTTTATTCTTCATGTAGAGTTTAAGTTTTGCCTGTTGACCAATTGTACCTTTAGTTAATCGTAAGTTTGTATTTCCTGATTTGTTCCCTCGGTCTTCCAGAGTCGCTACAGGTGGAAACAAGTCCCTGTTACAGATGTTCAGATCTTACACATTTAATCTTTCTTACACAAATTAAATGAATCCAAACTCAGCGTCAAATAATCTTTCATCACCTGCCGGAGAAAAGACTGAATTTAAATCGGCTCATTATTGACATATTATCAGTAAAAACATGGAGGCTCAGCACTTCACTGCATGGAGTGACTGGTGTGTGTCTGTGTGTGTGTGTGTGTGTGTCAGGTGCAGGAGTATTGTAAGATGAACAGACAGACTTCTCCTGCGTTGCAGCACAAAGTCTCCAACCGGATCTCGGACCCGTCGCTGCCGCCGCGCTCCGAGTCCTTCAGCAGCGGAGGCATCCAGCAGGCCCGGACCCCCCCCATGCACCGCTCCGTCGAACCACAGGTGTGCACCCTACGTTTCTAACTGTGTGTGTGTGTGTGTGTGTGTGTGTGTGTGTGTGTGTGTGTGTGTGTGTGTGTGTGTGTGATATTGTGTGGGAGTCACCAGAGGTTCGGTTTCTCTGTGTGAACGTGGAATCTGTGAGTTTGGGTCTTGAGCAGGTTTTTCTCTAGAAGAGCAAAGTTCGAACACGATATTTTTTCCCAGAGAATAATATTTTAGTGGCACAGCTCCACGGTGACATTGATCTGGATGAGATGGATTTCTTGGACAGTTTCTATTTTGTTCTTCATTGCCTAGATAATTAATCAGAAGATTACAACAAATGAATGGACATTGAGAAGTAGAGGATCTGCCTGAGAGAAATCATCTGGACTCTGTGGCGGCCGCCATTCTCTGATTTGTTGTGCCACAGTTTGATAATAAACCAAAACACTTTTGACACTTGATAATAACAGAGTTCAGTCTCTGGGTGTTTCACTGTGTTGTATCGTCCATAAAGTTGTTATCGTCCACGGAGACAGTCAGACCTCTCTCTCTTACGCTGGAACTTGTCTTTCACTCTTTAGTCTCTGAACCTGTTGCACGTGAGCGGTGTGTGTGTGCGTGTGTGTGTGTGCGTGTGCGTGTGCGTGTGTGTGTGTGTGTGTGCGTGTGTGTGCGTGTGTGTGTATGCACCGACGCTCCAGCCATAGATAGAATTGACAGAGACAGTGAAACTAAATTCCTGGACCTGAGCTTGTGGAGGATCCTCTTCTCCAGTTTGAGAGCGAGTCCGTTCCCCAGGTGCCGGAGGTTAAGTATCAGGAGCTGGAAGCTGCTTGAGAGTCGGCGTGTCGATCCCACGAGGTCCGACCGGCAGTGAACTCTGCACGTGGCCTGTCGAGGAGCAGCTCAGCCACCGCTCACAGACGTTAACTCCATACGTTTCTTTTATGGTCGTTTCCTTTTAGTTTCATTTCAAATGTAAATCAGAGACTTTGTGAAAATCTACAGGTTGAAACAGAGAAAACGAAGTAGAGTGTGTTTGTGTGAACGCAGCCTGACGCACGTGTTTCCCTCTTCACCCTGTTCCCTCACCTGACTGCACCTCCTCCTGCATCATCTCCTCCGATGTGCAAACCCTGATCCTGCTCTTCCTCCTCCACCCTGCCTGTTTTCTGTGTGTGTGTGTGTGTGTGTGTGTGTGTGTGTGTGTGTGTGCGTGTGCGTGTCCAGATGGCCCACCTGGTGCAGGTGAAGAGTCACGGCCTCTCAGGCTCCCAGTCCCTGTATGACCCCCACGGTGTGTCCTCCTCCTCGGCGTCGCCCTCCCCCTCCCGGCCTCCCATGCCCCGGCAGAACTCCGACCCCACCTCCGACACCCCACCTCCCCCGCCCCTGTCCCGCCTGGCGCCCCCCCTCGACAAGCTGGACCGCAGCTCCTGGCTGCGGCAGGACGACGACATGCCCCCCAAGGTTCTGCATGCCCCGACCTGTGTGTTGTTGTCAGAATGTGTGTGTCCGTGTTCGTGTGTGTGTGGGACAAAACTTTGCTTTTTCCTGGATTCTGTTTTTCTGTAACGTTTGTGATCTTTTTTTGTCGTCGTCTGTTTAGATTTTGTGTCTTTTGAATTTAATTATGTGTCGTCACCTGATCGTATTGATCCAAGTCTCAAAGAACCGCCGGTAATTGGTGCGTCTCCGAATCCATTACCTGTTAATAACCAATACTTCAGACTGACTGGAAATTAACTTTGCCTATAGTCTGATATTTTCATAGATTAAAGTTGTAAATTTATTGTCATTATAAATCTAATCAGTGCTTGTGTTTGTATTTTTATATAGATTTTATATAAACAGTCACATTTTTATTTTATTTTATTTATAAGATAAGAATTTATGTCTTTTCTATCGCACTTACACACGTGTTTGTCCATGTTCTTAACATGTGATCGTGACTTCATACACACTCTGCATCTCGTGTTGTCGAGTGTGCGACACGTGTCCGCTCCTCACACACGTTGTGTTGTGTGTTTGCAGGTTCCCCAGAGGACGACCTCCATCTCTCCTGCGTTAGTCAGGAGGAACTCTCCAGGAAACGGACCTGGCCTCGGCCCTCGGGCTGGAGCTCACCTCATCCGGGCCAGGTACACACACAGCTCCAATACACTGTCACACAGACACACACACACACACACACACATTATACACACACACACACACACAGCTCTGGAGACCCAGGTGTGTGTTTTTTAAGAGCTGGATCTCACAGTTTCCTGCATGAATGAGACAACCCTGTGTTTGTGTTGCCTTAGCAACCCCGACCTGCGGAGGATCGACGTTTCCATGGAGACGCCCCTAAAGAGGACGAGCAGCGGCAGCTCCTCCAGCTCCAGCACCCCGAGTTCCCAGGGAGGCTCCAACGAGCGAGGTGCACCCCCCCCCCGTCTCCATTAATTACATTTATTGTGCAATTAAACAGCAAACTGAAATAAGTGAAAACAGCCTCGATAGGAACGAGAGTTTGATCCAAAATATTCCTGGGAGATGACGATAACTCAGCAAAGCTTTACTCACACTGCCAAAGAAAAGAAAAGCAACTTTTTACATTTCACATTCTTTCATTTCCAAATAACAGACTTGTCTCAAGTTTCTTTCTTCTTTCCAGGAATGATAAAATTCTTCACTTTGCAAAAAAGTCCTTAATATTCCAAACACGTTCGTTCTCATTTAGAAAAATATCGTCTTTGTCCTCCGTCCTCTTTAATAATTAAAGTCCTCGCTGTCTAAAGAGATAGTTAAGAAGAAATATCCTAAATAATAGTGTTCTCATTTCTCTTTGAGGAAAATCTAATTTCAGGAATATTCTCTTTCCACAAAATGTCCTAATTTTCATTTTCAGAATGTTGTCGTTTCTCAAAATATCCCAAACTTAAAAAAATATAGAAATATCTACGTCTTCTCTAAATGTTCTCAGGTTGTAAAAGTCGTTACGAACACACACAGTCTTGTCTTTGAACATGTATGTTGACATCGTCATGTGTGTGTTCAGGTAATTCCTCCAATAAGACTGAAGGTTCCACACTTTCCTCCCATGACGCCAAAGACGACAGCAGAGAGGTGACGAGACCCAGCAGGCCTGCAGTGAGTCCACACCACAGAGACACACACACACAGACACACACAGACACACACACACACACACACACACACACACACACACACACACACACCTCTCTCCGAACTAACCTCGTTGCTGTTCATTGTCGCTCTCTTCCTCTTCTCATCTCTCCTTCATCCCTCCTTCCATCAGAGTTATAAGAAAGCTGTCGATGAGGTCAGTGACATTTTCTCTCACACCCCACTCGCTCGCCCGCCCGCTTCTCGTTCACATTCTCCTGTGAAATGTGGATTGGGTCCTGACATGGATCACGTGTGCTGACAGGTTTTAAAACCCTCGTTCTCTTTCCTCCGCCGACAGAGACGAGCAGAGTCTGGACATGGAGCTGAAGTTTATTCTATAGAACGTGTGTCTCCACACCAGCGACCCCCAGTGGCCACAATGGTGAAGTTTCAGGGTCCGTCCCAGAAAATTATATCTCAACACCTTGAATTTGGTGTTTTTTCAATTTGGCACAAAATTTGTCAACTCGGACTCGGATTGACTGATTACATGTCAAAGGTCCCCCTGCCCCGTCCCCCTGCCCTGTCCCCTGTCCCCTGCCCCGTCCCCCTGCCCCGTCCTCTTTCACCGTCCCCCTGCCCCGTCCTCCTGCCCTGTCCTCCTGCCCCGTCCCCTGCCCCGTCCTCTTTCACCGTCCCCCCTGCCCCGTCCTCCTGCCTCGTCCTCCTGCCCCGTCCCCCTGCCCCGTCCTCTTTCACCCGTCCCCTGCCCCGTCCTCCTGCCCTGTCCCCTGCGTCCCCCTGCCCCGTCCCACTACCCCGTCCCTGCCCCGTCCCCCTGCCCCGTCCCCCTGCCCCGTCCTCTTCCCACCGTCCTCCTGCCCCGTCCTCCTGCCCCGTCCCCTGCCCCGTCCCTGCCCTGTCCCCTGCCCCGTCCCCTGCCCCGTCCCCCTGCCCCGTCCCCTGCCCTGTCCCCTGCCCCGTCCTCCTGCTCGCTGCCCCCCACCATTTAACTGTGAACCTCAGTAACATTCTGCATCGTGATTCAAAAAACTCTTTATTCTTCTTTTCTATTTATTCTGCTGATTTTATTGATCATAACACAAAGAAACCAGTATTATAATCAGACACATTTACTCAGGTGATTAAAGAGATCAAGTTAAATGAAAAATAAATTAATAAAATAAAGTACATTTCAGGTCATGAATAAAAAGGAAGAAAATAGAATAAAAAAGATGTTTCAACATTTAAAAGGTCTCCAGATATTCTTGAATTATTCCAGACTCCAGCTGCTTTTGATAATGTGTTAATAGTTTATTTTCTTAATATTAGCGAAATGATTTTTGTTTGTCTGTTGTTGACACTTGATAACAAAAGCTTTGGTTTTAAAAAAATTATGATATTTGTAATATCTTGAACAAACAGTTACCATGTGATTATTCAACGAGAAAATAATCAGCAGATTAATGGATTATGAAAATAATGCAACCAGCAGATATAAAGATATAATAACAATAATACATTTATTCACAGAGCACCTTTTAAAACAGTGATTTACCAAGAAAACAAAAAATCAAAGCCGTCAAGCAAATGATAAAATGTCAGATAAAATAATAGAACATTTTAAAAGAACTGGATAAAAGAAACCTAGTAAAAGCCAGTATGTTGCTTGGTCACTAATCAGATGTTTGAGAATAGAAATACTGATATAAAAGCTCAGGTTTCTTAAAATAAAGTCTGTAATTATACTAATTATACCTGTAAGAATACTCCGTGTCGTTCTTCCCACTCTGAGCGAGAACTTGAAGCAGATGAGAAGTTGCTGATGTTTCTGTGTCTTCGTGTCCTGCAGGACCTGACGGCTCTGGCCAAGGAGCTGAGGGAGCTGCGACAGGGGGAGGACGCCAGCCGCCCGCCCGTCAAAGTGACGGACTACTCGTCGTCCAGCGAGGAGTCGCACAGCAGCGAGGACGAGGAGGGAGAGGGCGGGGCCAATGATGGGACGGTGGCTGTCAGCGACATCCCGCGCATCATGTGAGTGTGAAGCTGCTTTCAGACCCTTATCCTCCGGGGCTGAATGTGAGAACACAGATGTACTGGTTCTCCTGCAGCTTCCCAGTAAGAACTTAAAGTTTCAGCTTTTATTTGTCATATTTAAAAATGTTGCCGTTGTCTTTCAGGCCGGCGGCGAATCAAGGTACAAACGAGTCCTTCAACCTGTTGGGAGGTCATAACGACCACGACGACTCGTACGGAAACAGCTCCCAGGACGGCACCCTGAGGATGCGTGAGGTAAGCCGCCTCCCAGTTTTGACCTTTAACCCCGGGGTTTGACCTGGAGCCTGCGAGACGTGTGTGTGTGTGTGTGTGACACATATGAAGAGCTTCCTCTCTCGGTTTAAAGCCGCTGGGGCCGTTTCTTAAACTCCACACAAGCACGGAAACAAACGCGCCCTCTCTCGGCTTCAGCCTTCACCACCTGACCTGTCAATCACAGCCTTGCTGCACAGTAGCCCCTCCCCCTACTTCTCTCTTTTTCCAGAAACATGGGGAACGGAGGCGGAGCTCTGCCGCAAGCAACGGTTTCCTCGGCAACGCTAATCTGTTCCCTGGCAACGCCAATCTCCCTGATTTGGTGCAGCCAAGCACCTCCCCTCTGGTCTCCCCTGGCGACTCCTCTGGGGCCCAAGTAGGTGGAGCGGCCCCCAAGTATGGCCCCCCCCTGAACACACACCTGATCCTGAGAGCGTCACCCTGTCACCTGTTCACCCTGTGACCCCGCCCACCCGTCACCCACACTCCCACCTGGTGCTTTGCTCCTGGGACCAGCAGCTTAGACAAAGAAGAACAGAAACAGAATCTAGAATAAATCAAAAAAGGAAATAACAAATACTTTGTTCGGCTGAATTATCAAGTGAAGAAAAGACACGTGGACTTTGTTCAGACTCTGGGTCAGTAAACGATGATGGACTCTAAAGAACCATCAAACATAAAAAACAGAACCTGAGAATAATAAGGATAAATAATAATATACTACTAATAAGAAACTGAATCAACTTTCAAAAGGGCTTCAAGTGGTTAAAACTGGGTTAGAACATTTCAGGGTTGAGGCAAAAAAGAGAAGAAATAAGAAATAAATCCTTTAAGTATAAGTGAACATGCAAGACAAGGAAATATAAAAGTATAAATAGAATAGAGTAATATATAAAGTGTAAACAGAATAAATACAGTGCAACAGGATTGCACATTGAAACTGGGGAACAAAATAATAGTAATAAAACATTAAAAAGTAAAATTAGACCAGAGCTCATATTATTATGTTTATTCTGACATGAAACAAGAAAAGCAACAGAAATATTTGCTATTTGTATTGTTTTTCTTTTTCTTATTGATTCAAACGATGAATCTTTAACTTATCCAAAGTTCAGCGGCTTCATCTAACGCATCACAGACAAACTGGACTTACAGGAAAGTTGAGGCACTTTCCCTCCAGCTCCAGTTCCCCGACAGACGGAACAAACCAGATCTCTTCCCTCCACTCGTTTCCTCCCTCTCTCTTCTCCCTCCCCTCTCTCCGTTTTCCAGCCTCTGATCCGGAACGTTTCCTCCGTCCTCTCCTCAGCACATGACGCAGGTAGCTGACTTAATAAAGGAAACCGTGGGGGGGGGGGGGTTATGCCCTAATAATTGTGGACTGATTTTCTCAGTCCAGATTTTATTATGGAAACACGAGAAAGAAATAAACGAAGTCGTTGAATGTCGCTGAAGGCGCGACTCATTCCTTTATTTTGACAGTTACCTGCGTCACTCAGTGTTTCCTGAATAATCGAACCCGGAGATGAACATGTGACCGACACTCACCTGTGTTTCTGTGATTGACAGTACGGGATGGGGAGCGGCGGCGGCTCCAAGTCCTCCTTCACGCCGTTCGTCGATCCACGGGTCTACGGGACGTCCCCGACCGACGATGATGATAACATCTCCGCCTCAGGTACAGTGTTGTGTGTGGGAACAACACGTTTTATTCATGATGTCAAGAGAAGTACCACACTACCCACAATCCTTAGGTGCAGTAGCGACAGCTGTGATTGGTGGAGCTCGCTGTTACCATGGAAATGTAAAACACTAGATTAACAACAAGGTTCAATTCAAGAGGAAGCTGGATTATGGGATGTGTAGTTCCTTCAGCCTGAAAATAATTATGTAGACAGTTTTGTACCTTTTGCCTTTTTTCCGTTTTCCGATATGTTTTTGTCGTGAATCAAATGTTTTACGATTCATCTCGTAGCTGGTCGGCCTCGTTCCAGGATTACAACTCTTTTCATTTAGATGTTCTCGCGCTCACTGTTCCTTGTAAAGACTTCATGGTCACGTTGTGTTGTTTGTGCTTCACGTCGCAGCGCTGTTTGCTGACGAGCTGCTGAAGCAGGAGCAGGAGCAGGAGCAGGCCAGACTCAACGAGGCCAGAAAGATCTCCGTGGTCAACGTCAACCCCACCAACATCAGGCCGCACAGCGACACGCCCGAGATCCGCAAGTACAAGAAGCGCTTCAACTCTGAGATCCTGTGCGCTGCGCTGTGGGGTGAGACACAAAAACAACGACAACAACACGAGTCACGCACAAACACGCAGGCAGTGAAAACCAGGACGTTTGTGTGTCTGTGCAGGCGTCAACCTGCTGGTGGGGACGGAGAACGGCCTGATGCTGCTGGATCGAAGCGGGCAGGGCAAGGTTTACAACCTGATCAGCCGACGGCGCTTCCAACAGATGGACGTCCTGGAGGGACTCAACGTCCTGGTCACCATCTCAGGTCGGTGTCTCTCCTGCAGGGCGGGAACCTGGACTCTGGCTCGGCAACACGCAGGAAGTTTCCTTTAGTTTGGTCACGTCGCTGAGCAAAAAAACTATATCGCAATTATCGCAATATCATTTTTATTAACCTTCACTCAGGAGCATGAATCTGTCTCTAAACATTTTAGGTCTTTACACACTAAGTCTGAACCCGTCACACGTTTCAAAAGAAATTCGACCTCACGTTTCCACACGACTCTGAAACTTTCATCCGTCATTAAAATAGAATCAAAAGAAAGTTGCAACAGGTCGGGATCATTTCTCAGCTCCTCGATCAGAAGATGAAATTCTCCTTGTTCCTGAAGCTTTTTCCAGAAGTGAGCAGAAACTAAATCATCCTCCCTGCTTCACTCCATTTGATCTCCTTCTGTACATTTTCTGAATATTAATAGAAAAACAAAACGGATCGGACTCCGTGTGGAAGGTGTCTGTACGTGATGATGGATGAAGCGTATGGAATTCCAATGTTCCTCATGATCCAGAACAGTTCTCCTTGTTTTGTTTTTGTGAACCAGGCAAGAAGAACAAGCTGCGTGTTTACTACCTGTCGTGGCTCAGGAACAGGATCTTACACAACGACCCGGAGGTGGAGAAGAAACAGGGCTGGATCACTGTGGGCGAGCTGGAGGGCTGCGTCCACTACAAAGTCGGTGAGAAGACTCGTTCATGGACCTGATCACACAGAGACAGTGACATTGGGGAAATATAAGAAAGGGTTGTTTTTACATGAAGGTTCAATTTGTGTGTGAAAAGCTGTGTTTGCTTCGTGTCTGACCTGTTTTTATTCCGCTCTGCTTTGCAGTAAAGTACGAGAGGATTAAATTCTTGGTGATCGCTTTGAAGAACTCGGTTGAGATCTACGCCTGGGCGCCGAAACCGTACCACAAGTTTATGGCCTTCAAGGTAAAATCAGCAGAATGTGTTGGATGTGTTAGAGTTTGGTAAAAGTGGATTGAATGTCACTTCTTTTCTCTGAGGTTGGACTGTGTACGTTTTATTTAATGTCTCCGCTGCGGCGCCACCCAGTGGGCGGAGGCTTTATGTTTCCAGGTTGTCGGTCTGACTCTGTTGAACACAGGACGGTTATTCTAGTTCGTTCGTCTTCTTTGGAGCGTTCAAGGTTTTTAAGGTTTGAATGAATCCCTCGTTCTCTGTGTGTGTCAGTCGTTCACAGACCTGCAGCATCGCCCCCTGCTGGTTGACCTGACTGTGGAGGAGGGACAGAGGTTAAAGGTCATCTACGGCTCCACTGTGGGATTCCACGTCATCGATGTGGACTCTGGCAGCCCCTACGACATCTACATCCCTTCACATGTAAGAGTCATGAACAGCCTCTGATTTGAAACCCGCAGCAGAGAGAAGCTCCCTGTGGCGTTGTGGGTTTGTTTGTGATGCGGTGTCGGGTTTGAATCCTGCAACAGTCCCTGCAGCATCAAAACACCTCCCCCTGCAGGTCGTTCAGTGAACACCCACGAGTGTGGCTGAAGTTATTTTACCGTAACATGGAGGTGGAGGAGTTTGTCAGTACATTTAATTCATGTGAAGTATTTACAGTCTGATTCGTATGAAGTCATGTTAACGTGTGAAGGCATCACTGGTGTAATCAGACAATGAATGAATGGATGAGTGAGCGAGTGAGAGATGGAGTCGGTGAATCGGTGTCCTCCTCTAACCCTTGTCTGGTTACAGTCAGAGATGGACGGGGGCTGGAGACGGTAACCACAGCAACCGCCTCACATTGCTCTTGGCATTCATGAATCACGCTGTGCTCATGTCTGTTTCCATGGCGATTGCGTGGCAGCGGAGCGGGAGATTCTATTGTTGCAGCAGTTTCTTCTCTCTCGGGGTGGGGAGGGAGGGGTTCAGGGGGGCTCACGGGCATCTCCCAACCCCCCCCGCCCCCACCCCTTCCAACCTCCCTCCCGTGTGTCGCCCCGGCAGATTCAGGGTCAGGTGACCCCGCACGCCATCGTGGTTCTGCCCAAGACGGATGGCATGGAGATGCTGCTGTGCTACGAGGACGAGGGCGTCTACGTCAACACCTACGGACGCATCACCAAAGACGTGGTGCTGCAGTGGGGCGAGATGCCCACCTCCGTCGGTACGTCAACCAATCAGCTCGCTTCTCCCTGACCCCTGACCTCTGACCTCTGTAGGCAGTCTCAGCAGATCATCTTTCACCCTCACTATCTACCATGCCCCCTCCTCCGCTCAGAGAAGCACTCCTCTCTCTCCTCCTGCCTTTCTTTCAGTTCCACCTTAAAAACACGGAGCCAGGACGTCTCACCTGTTTTCATGACAGCTTAAAGGAATACTGCAGGTTTCTGGGAAATTCAATTACTCAACTTTGTTTTAAGTGATGAGAACAGACAAACACCAAAGTGATGCACAGATCAAATTCCACTGAATCAGGACGACACCTTCAGAGACACCGGGTCGAGTGAGGTCACTTCCTGTTTCTGCTTTTGACTTTAATCTATTGAGTGAGAGGGAAAAGTCTCAGTCTTAATGATTTTTGAATTGTAACCAGACACGTGTGGTGATGTTCATGTTCCCCGGAGGCAGAGCAGCTTTTCAGTTCATAGCTCAGGCACAAAAATGAAGCTGCGTTGTGATTCGCTCTGGTAGGTACCTGCCGCGTAGGAACCGCCGCCTGATTGGCTCTGGATTTCGGTAGCCAACCCTAATAAGGATCCAACCAATGTCCTCATGTCCAACTCTCAGTGTCAGTGACAAGGATTCAGACATCAACACTTCAGAGTGGTCCTCCAACGACCTGAGACCCTTGAGTTTAATTTGTTCTCGCTCTTTCATCACAATGACCTCAAAATTTCTCAATGTTGAAATCCTGGATCTGATCTGGATTCACACCCCCCCCTCCAAACACAGATGAAGACGTTACCTGTTTGCTGGAGGAAAAATGTGAACGTGTACATTGTAAAAAAGTCATGGAGTAGAAAGTACACATATCCTTTCAGTTCAGTGCAGATTGCTCAGCTGGTGTCACTTCCTGAAGCCACATGAAGGTTTTAATATTCTCATCACTTAACAGATAAGTTGTCTGAAACTGTGAAAACCCCAAAACTCAGCGTATCCCTTTAAGTGTTTCATCTAATGCATGAGTGGACAACTACACGTCGCACCGAGCTTTACCTCCACCCTCAGCACCGCTCGGCACAACCACACACACTCACTGACACTTTCCTTTTTCACCACCGTTTAAACAGCTGCACATTCTTCTGAGCGTTGGGGCAAATGCTTGTGTGTTGTCGGAGTTGTGTCCTCTTGTTGTGTGTGAGTGTCGGCTGTGACGTATCTCAGAGAGGAATCCTTCATCCTTGATTGCCTGAGCTCTAAAAATCTAAATGTGTGAGGTTGGGCAGATGAAAGCTCTGCGTCAGATCTAATCTCTTATTGATGAGTAAAGCACGTGAAGAGGAAACACGTGATCGGAGCCGAGCACATCAAGGATGGATCTTGGATCTTATGATCTGAGTCGAACCCTCTGTATGTTTCCATTCAGCCTCTGGTTGTCGGTGTACGGTTCCCTGATTGATTGTGTGTCTGTCCTGAAGCGTTGCTGTTGCTCTCTGCGTGTGATCATCGTCTCCTGTTAACATGTTTGTTTGTATTTTACTGTTGAACCAGAGTTTCTCACAGCCAAGCCCGGCCTCAGGCCCCCCCCCAGCTCCCAGCTCCTGCACCGTGGCGTTTTTATTCTGCACACACGAGCCGCCGGTTGATCCCCGTCCTCGGCAACTGGGATCAGCTTTTATTTTCCCACAAAACAAAAAGCGGAGAAACAGACGTATAGACAAGCAGGTGAACCGGGAACGAGCACCTGAAGCAAGTTGAAAACAAAGTCGAGCTGCCGCAGAGCAACCAGGAGGTTCAGGCTGAACACGGCAGAAACACCGAGTCTGTGGAGTCCAGATCTGCATCAAAACTATTCCCTGTTTATTATTATATCCTTTTTATTCCAGAGTGTGATCTTTAAGGTTGAGATTGATTGGGAGCAACTTGAAAAACAACATGGACGTCGTCCTGTTTCTTTTTTCTCTGTATTTACGTATCACGCACGGTTTGAGCACAAGCCGAACAAATGCGAACACAAGCAGGGCTGATGAAATCAATGAGTCCTGTTCTCAAACTCAAAGACCACACTTTGGAATAAAGAGAGAAAAGAACAACACACTTAAAACAAAGTGTGTACATTTAGTTAAAGTGCGACCGGAGGGTGAACTTTCCACTGGTTTGGTGTCTCACAGTTCAGCTGTGACCAGTTTCATCAGAGACACCACACAAAAGAGTGGTTGCACCAACTGGCTCCGCGTTGTTATTAAGATTCCAATCTGTAAAAGTAGGGGAGACCTCAGCCTCGCTGCTTCTCATCTCCTCTTCTCCTCTGTTGAGGCTGTAGTTTCTGCAGAAAGACGTCTTTATCTAATGCTGCAAAGCTCAGGGCGCTCGGCTGCTGTCAGGGACGCTGGAGCAAATCGGTGAAATCAAATACTGATCCCAAACCATCAGCTGGAGCGTTTCTCTGACAACACCACGACATCGAGCGTCTTCTCACATCGAGAGTTCAGAGGTCGTGATCGTTTGAATCACTTGGAAACTGCTGCAATAATTCCCTCCCGGAGGCGAGGCGGAGGAGGAGGAGGCCTCGAGGTGTGACTGGCTTGGGTGTGAGACAGGTGCTGAGTCTTCTCCTGTCCAATCCCTGTCTGTCTGTCTGTGTGTGTGTGCGTGTGTGTGTGTGTGTGTGTGTGCGTGTGCGTGCATACCCTCTCCCACCCCTGCAGCCTACATCCACTCCAACCAGATCATGGGCTGGGGAGAGAAGGCCATTGAGATCCGCTCCGTGGAGACGGGACACCTCGACGGAGTTTTCATGCACAAGCGAGCTCAGCGACTGAAGTTCCTGTCGGAAAGGAACGACAAGGTGAGTCGGCGTTCAGAGCGTCCTGGAAGCAGAGTGCACCGTTTCCTCCGCTAACTAAAAGTAAAATCAAATGTATAAAAATATACAATTAGTTACAAGCTGTTTTTTTTGTAGAATGTCCAAACACGTTTTCCTAGCAGTGAAATATGAATATCGAATTCAGATTAATCATATAAACAATGTCTTCCTGTGTCCAATCTTCACGGACACCAAACAACACATTTGTCCAAAACAAGACGAAACCTTTGTAAGAACAGATTCTGGACCATGATCATCAGTGTCGTGTCCTCACGTGTCGTCCTGCAGGTTTTCTTTGCCTCTGTTCGTTCTGGAGGCAGCAGCCAAGTCTTCTTCATGACCCTCAACAGAAGCTCCATGATGAACTGGTAACCGCTCCTCGTCTTCACCCTGAACATCGGCCCCCGCCAGGAGAGAGGGACGAGCGAGGATGATCTGTGTTTGTGTGTGTGTGTTTGTGTGTGTGTGTGTGTGTGTGTGTGTGTGTGTGTGCGCGCGCTGGTGTTTGTGGAGAACAAAACAACAGGCTGCTGAACCGACGATTGTGCAACTACAGGAAGAGTCAAACCACTGGAGTCGTGCCCCCTCGCCCCAGATAGATACCCTCCAACTGCAGGGGGCGCCACAGGCCTCATGTCACTGCCTGACGAGCAACGGTAACTCCACACGCCGCCAGTGAACAACGCCTTCACCTTCCCTGTGGACTGTTGGACCGGGTTGTTTCTGAGACCTTAAAGGACGATGACACCAAGCCGAGTAGCCTTTGACTTTCCCATGTGACTGAATGTGTGGAGAAGTCCTTTGTGTAGCACATCAATGATTTTCCTACAGGGTGTTCACACCACGGTGCAGGGGTTGTGACTGTTTACTGCAGCGAATCAGACATCTTCTCCTGCGCCCTGTCGTCATCGTGAGGAAGAATTTGTCGGCTGTTAAAGTAGCATCAGTGCAGCAAGAAAACAGAGGCTGCAGCACTTCTGGGGACATTTCTCAAGTCTCTGGAAGTAAAAGTCACTGAATCAAAATCCCTTCAAGTAAATCTGGTCACATGCTGGCGTCGCTGTTTGGCCTCGTCTACACTGAGCGAAACGTTTAGAAGCACCTGCTGATGTTTGAGACGACATCGAGACGACGAGGAGAGTTTGGTCTGCACGGTGTGACCTTGGGTTTGACCCGCACTAAAGTTGACAATCTTGAGCGAGACGTAGTAAAACTCAGTCTTCAGCGTCAGAAACCGTCAGTGTCAGAGGTTTCCGAGCAGGGGGTTGACACACTTTATCAAAACAACCAATCAACGTATGGACAGAAATTACACAAATATACCGGTTGAATGTTTACAGAACAAAATCGTTTTCGTGAGCGGCGCCACAATCTCCCCCGCTGTTCAGTGTTAAGGCGTCGCACAGAAGTACAGCAGCAGCACAGATGGATGATGGGAGTTTATGACCTTTGTCTGCTTACATCAGTTCTTTCTGATTCGGCAGACGTTTGTTTTCTCGTTTGATCGTAGACGTTTTTTAGACTCATCCTGCAAAGATTGTTATCGTACTGATTTTTATTATTCAGGCGTATTCTGGAGGTTTTTTGCATTAAAGCTGGAACAAGACAATTTCCGATGTATAAAATAACCCAAGTCTTGACCGGCCTTTAACTTCTCTGAGCGAAAAGCCCAATGTTGAACTCAGATTTTGAGATTACTCGATGTTGTCGTCATCAAAACACTTCTCGCAGCGACGATTGGTCGACTGAAACTCAGCGGATGTTTCCTGGACAAACATCTTGTAGCAGAAACCTATCGATGGCGTCTTTGCACCGTCAGATGAAGCAAAAAAACGTCCGAGGCGGCGTAGATGCACCGAGCTCGAGAGGTATCAGCTGTGGCCCATGTGCACGTTGTTTCCTGACCACGACTCTCTCTCTCTGCAGTAAAGGAATGGACCGGCTGAGATTGACGATGGTGTCACATGCTGAAACACCTTCTATGTCGCTTCCCTGTTAGATGCTAGGGTCACGGGGGGGAAATGAGACTTTTTACACTTTGCCGCAAAGTCGGTTTCAGTTACTGTGGCGACAATGTCCTGGTGTACTTCTGGTTGGAGGAGGAAGATTGTAGATATTGTATAATTGCTGCAACAGCAACACAATAACAAAATCTCCACATCATATCTCAAAGAGGAAAGTGGCTGTAGAGTAGTTACCAACTCCTGGAGGTTTTTACGTTCTCTCCACCTGTTGCTGTTCTGTGTGCTCCGCACTCCTGTAAATACTCACATTGATGTAAAGGACAGACTTCACCAAACAGGTGAAGGAAAAAATGACGGCCTTGCGTTTTTCACCATACCTCTGTAAATCTGTCCGCTCTGTAGTTTCTCGCAGATTGGAGGTTTTTCTGTCCAGTGAGCCGAACGAGGACTCACACAAATGTTGGATTTGGGTTAAAAGTTGATTATTTTTCTCTGTAGTTCATCGCTGTCTGTTTAGTTGTGCGTTTTGCATGGTGACATACACGTTTTACCTGTCATCACTTGTTATGAACTGTAAGTTTAAGGCAATACACTGGAGCTGGTCGGTGAGAGACAGACATTTGAAATGATTCACTTCTGGGCTTTACTCTTGTTAGAAACACACTGGATAACTTCCCATTTCTAATAGATTTTATATTTTAGACATTTTTTTATGCTCGCACGCAGAGTAGCTTGTAAAGCGCGAGGGGGCGGAGCTCAGCGTGACTTTGGGTGAACCCGTGACGACGGTCTCTGTAAATGGTTTTGTTTGGGGGCTTGTGATCAGAGAGAGGAGGGGGATTCATCTATTACTTGATATTCTTTAATTGTCCATCTCACAGGAAGCGTTTAGGCCTTTTACATGAGCAGGATGTTCACGTTAACACCCTGTGAATAAAGGTCAGGAGGCAGGGTCCGTTTGAGAAACCATAGATTAAAAAAGATATATATATACTGTAAGAATTTTCGTTATGATATCTTACTGATCATTTTAGAGAAAGACAAAAAAAGAACGTTCACTTATTAAAGCTTAGTTGTCTTTCTACAGAATAGAGAACATAGCTATAAGAATTTCTAAAAAAAAACGTTTTTATTGTGGTATTATTTGTATTTGTATTTCAATTTTTGTACGTATCAAGACTGTGAACGTATGTACGGCTGTCAGCGTGTGTGTGTGTGTGTGTGCGTGCATGTGTGTGGGCGGGCGAACACGTGCGTGCACATGTGCGTGACATGCATGTGAGTGTATGTTTTCACCTCGTCTGAATCACCTGAATCAGTCAAAAAGACAACCTCAGTCTGGTAACACACATCTGTGATGTAGGAACTTGTACAATAAATGTCCTCTCCTTGTACAGCAGCTACATCTTCTCCACTCGTTCTTCACTCCTGACTCCCACAGCTCCTCCCGTGCACTGTGGATCACTGACCAAACACTTTCTGTGGTTTGTAAACACACACAATGGGCAACAGTAGAAACACAGAGTCTCTATCTGTCAGTGCTGCTGACTAGCAGAACCAGCCATTCTTCGGGGGGGCCCCTCTCAGCCCGGGGCCCCAGGTATTTGCTTGCTTCCTGCCCTGTTGCAACGCAGTAGGTTTTATCTAAATGATTGATTGAAAGCTGCTTCAGTTTTTTCCATGGTCACATGGGAATAAAAACGGCATGTTAAGAATCACCAGTAAAAAAATAAACACTTTTCTAAAATTAAAAACTTCTATGAAGCATGCATAAGGTTTCACATCAGTGCAACAACACAACTTCATCTGTTTCTCATGCAGCAGATCGTGGACTGATTTGGGAAATGTGTCGCTACGCGCTTTTCAGTTTGCTCCGAGTGCTTTTTACCAATAACACTGAGATAAATGCACAAGGTTTATTAGTATGAGCGACAAGTGAAAGGGATTTTTACCAGGACAGAAGATTCTTCTTTATTTATTTTAAAAAACAGGTGAAAACAAAATCAACTGAGTTGTTTCTGACGTCATCACTTCCAACAACTCTGGAAAAAGGATGTTCCGAGGAGGACGATCTCCCTGGCGACCAAAAGAGCATCCTGCTGGTGTGCCATAAAAAGCACCTCCATCTTAAAACTACAACATCTGGATACTTTAATCCACTTTACATTGTGTACTAAGTAAGTACAGGTACCAGAAACACACTCTAACCTGATGAACTTTTTGGCCTTGAACTGATAACTTGACCAGCAGTAATAAAGCAGAAGGAAGGAGGAACTTTAAAATCCACTTATCTGGCAACACTTACACAGACACCGCGAACAAGCCTGAGGGGAAATATCTGTGTCACCTCTTCAGGATTATATTTAAATAATATTTAATTATTAGTTACGAGTGTTATAATAAAAAAGAAAACTTTTAATTTAATTTTCATTTAAAAAACATATATATAATATTCCATTTCATTATACTTGTTATTGTCTCCATAATAAGTTTCATTAAACTTTCAACGTTTGTCTCTTTTACCGTAAGACCACGAACAGACGCGCATCAATTATCAAAGTGCGGCTGGTGTGACGTTGGTTCGCCACAAAGGACCGCGTGACCGCAGTTGTAAACGTGACGTCACATTTGTTCAGTGTGAATACATGAATGAATTAATGAGGTAACAAATTAATCAATTAATTCAAATACACAAATTAATTAAACTGAATGAGGTGACGAAAAATAATAGATCAAATTAATAAAATTTTAAAAATGAGAATTAAAAATCCATAATTTAAACAGTGTGAATAATTAGTCAAAGTTTATAGTGAAGAAAAACTTCAATTGAAGCAACAAACTAATTTATTTTTAATTTCAATCTGAATTTAGAAGAAAACCAGAAAATATATGTCAAGGGCTTTTACTTTGAAATTATGGTATATAATAATAGTTGAAGACTGTACTTAAATATGTATGTACCATAGACTGTATATATATATATATATGTATGTATGTATATATGTATATATATATGTATATATGTATGTATAATGTATGTATATATATATATGTATGTATACATACATACACACATAGGAACAGACCCCCCCCCTCCTCCTCCTCTACGGGTGCCGCAGTGAAGTTTGCTGCGCATGCGCGCTCCCGCTCCTCTTTCTCTTGGAAGGTAAGTGCGGCATGGCGCGTGTTTCTGCTCGGGGGGATAAACGGAGCTTATCCCGGTTAGAGTGAGCTCCCGGCGGCCTCTCCGGTGGTGTCCGGGCAGCGGGGCGGTCCGGGGGGACGTGCCGGTGGCAGGGCTCGGTGTGGCGGGGTGTGGGGCACCGTGTTCGGTGTAACGCTGCCAGGATGAATCACAGCCACACGCGGCCTGCAGCAGCTGCTGCGGTGGTCTGGTCCGGTCCGGTCCGGGTTAGTCGCTGGTCATTGTCCGTGCTAACGTGTTTTTTTTTTTTAATCGTTCTCTTCTCTCCGGTCTAAACCTCCGGTTCCGCGGTCCAGGTTCAAGCGAAGCCGCGATAACGGTCCCCTGCCCCGGCGCTGCCGAGCGGGCGTCGCGCTTTAGCTCTGAATGGAGCGTTAGCATGGTTAGCTCAGATAACGGAGCCTGGTGACGCCGCGGCGCGTGCTGGCCCCTGACGGACCCCCCCCACGCCCGGGTGACGCCTTGTTGTTCAACGGTCACATTCCGGTGGTTTCACTCCGACGTGACGCCGTGTGGACCCGTCGGTACCCGGCTCGGTACCGTTATCCAGCGCCGCTGCTCCGGGGGACACGGGCCGGTTAGCCTGTTTCCCCTCACGCTAGCGGCGCCGTTAACCCGGTGTGACCCCGCTAGTTAGTAGCTGGTTAGTAATGACCAGCTGTTGTGCTTGGTTGTGTCAGACAGTCATCTGGTGGGTTTAATGGCCCCCGCAGCTGCTGACATGGTCCAGCCTCGTGTTCAGGTCATTAATCGCTTCTCCACATGTCGCGTCTCTGCGGGTTTATATTTACTTCTGGTCTCTCCACCGAACCAGGGGGACGTGAAGAAGCCGCTTTCCCTCCTCAGATCTCGCGAGGTCGATCACCTGAGGCGGCTTCAGACAGAACCCAACACATCCAACACAACAACACACGGGATTTAATGATCCCACTCTGTCAACACAACTTTTATCAACTTGAATGTGAGAGAAGGTGGATCAGGTTGCCCTGCCCTCCACACAGGGGGGGGTCATCAATGGAGAGATTCATGTTAATGGTCAAACGCTTGAGGCTGGTTCTTCTGCGTCGACGCGTGGACGTGTATCCTACGCAGAGCTCTTCAACATCCATCAGCTCCTTCCACTTAGTAGCACTCGCCATTGTGCTGAGGTAAATGGACGCCAGAGCAACAGGGAGACACTCAACACCGGCACAGAAACTCTACAGCCCGCGGTGTTTCGGCGGTGAAACTGCAGAGTATCCCACAAAGCGGCACGTCTATGAAACCTCGGCCCCGTGCGCAGGCTACGTGCGCACCGACGGCGATTGGGCTTTATCTTGTTGGAATCCTCTTCACGCCCTGGTGGGCATCGGAAAAGGGCGAAGCTGTGTCTGTCGCCCTCGCGGGACAGAAAATAAACACGATGCAGCCGTTCCTGTCGGCGCCGACCTTACCGTGCCACACCGAGGAGGCACAGCGCTGAGTTTCAGACAACCGCCAGAAGTCATAACTCTTTAACAGCAAAATTAGCGGGTATATGTATATATATTTTACGCAAGTTTACCCTAAAAAAAACGCAATCAGCTCCTTTCCAGTTGCCAGTTGAGCAGTTTGCCGTTCTCCACGTAACAAACGCACTGATGACTCTCTCCCCGCTGTCTTGCCAAATTACCACGTTCACCCGTTTGTCTCGTTTCCATCACTGCCGATTGGACCCAGTAAAAACCTGCGTATACCCGGGAGTCAATGATATATTCTTTCCCGTTGCAGACTAAAGTGTTGCTGAGTTTTTTGACCAGGGGAAAATTAAGCCTTATTTCTCGAAATCCCCTTCACGTCCCGATGGCGACTAAATGAAAGGAAGGGCTGGCGTAGCTGTGTGTCGTCCACCGACCTGCCTGCCTGCACCCTGCCCGCGCTCTCGCTGCACGATCAGTCGTCAGCCAGAGAGCCGACGCCGCCGAAGCGATTGTCAGAACTTGGCGAGCGAGTCATCGAACAGTCGCCTTCTATCCATTGTCCTGCAGTGAACTTTCCCAGGATTTTCATTTTATGGTTCATCAGAATGAACCGTCAGTGACGCTCGTTGCTCTCTGACATCATTTTGCAGACTTTAGCTGCCAATCTTTGGAATCTGCTCACTGACTTTTAAACGGGTTCAGTAAAGTACGTCCACTTTGTTTTGAACAGAGCAAGAAATTCCCAGAAAGGCGTAGATGGTGTCTGTTGGTATATTTCATGTCGTGAATATAAAAGTATTGTGCTGATGTTAATTACTCTGTAAATGTCTCCTGCAGCACCCCTGACTCATCGCACCATGGCAGATACCGAGCATGACTTCCAGACTGGCGAGTCTGGCGCCTCCGCCACCTACCCCATGCAGTGCTCTGCGCTGCGTAAGAACGGCTTTGTGGTGCTGAAGGGACGTCCCTGCAAAATTGTGGAGATGTCCACCTCCAAGACCGGCAAGCACGGGCATGCTAAGGTAGGTTTATCCTTAAAGCATCAATATACAAAGATGTCTTCTGTGTTTTAGTTTTTTCTTGGTCAAGCCATGGGAAATAATCGAAACTACAAAAGTTTTCGATTTCAATTCTGATGGTTCAGACTGAACTTTCAGAACGGGCCCTGAAGAAGCAGCTCTGATTCTGTGGCTGATCCAACAGTCGCTCTCCAGTGACAGGACGGATTATTTGTTTTGTACAGTTCAACATCGAGATGATTCAAAACATAAGACAATTAAAAAAAGCTTTCAATAAGAAATTAAAGATTTACATGGAGAAGAAATGAAGAGTGAAGCTTAGGTGTAAGGAATTAGTAATCATTTGATAAAAGACAGTGGCGAACAGGAAAGTGTTCAGTTCTCAAAGGTGGAGAATAAAACCTGAACCTTAGAGACCCGACGGTTCAGAACAATGCTGTAAAACAGTAAGTGTGGTGTCAGGGGCGTGTCGGGGGCGTGTGAGCCCGGTGGCTCCAAGCGTTGGCGTTAATAAAGCGGCCTCCTTATCTTTTCAGTCCTTATCTTTTTCTTCAAACACCATGGTGCTCCCACGCGTACTTTGACCTCGTGTGGTATACGAAGATTCTGGCTGTAAATTTTCAAAGTTGTCATCAGCAAAATTCAGGAGTGTTTGTATTTGAATGCTTCAAATGCTTCAGTTTTTTTTTTTATTCCACTTTTAACATTGAATATGTTCCTGAATCAGTGAATCATTTAAATGATGCTGTCTTGAAGTTTTATTTGAAGTTACATTGATTGACTTGTGATCTCTTGTGTGCAGCTTTCTGACAGGTTTCTGAAACACTAAACTCTTACACTTTCTTCTGCAGGTTAATATGGTTGGCATTGACATCTTCACCAACAAGAAATTTGAAGATATGTGCCCCTCCACCCACAACATGGATGTTCCCGCTATCAAGAGATTAGACTACCAGGTACGCAGGCGCTCCCCGACATGTCTGAAACGTTCTTCCACACAAGTGTCACAGCTCAGAATGCATAACTCCATTAGAAGGACATGTGACCCAGCGTCCATCTGTTCCCACTGAAACCTCACTCACTTTCATTTTGCTGGGTATGAAGTTGAGCTCGAGGGTTTTGGTGACAGTAGCTGAAATAATCTAATTTTCACTTACTAGTGTTTGCTGTTGAATTTATGATAAAACTTTGAAAGCGAGAATCAGGTTTTTGTTTTAAAATTGGAGTTTAATAGAGATTTAGACCAAAGATATGTATACATTTGAAATGTGTTCCGTTGTGAAGGGAATGTTTGCAGGTGACTCACTCGGGACAGTTTTGTTCACATTGCTTTCAAACATTTTCCTGAATTTTGTGTGTGAGAAGTCTAGACAATGTTAGGACCTAATTTTCCGTAGTTCGTGTCTGAAACCGGCTTCTGTGTGAACCTACAGTTTTTCCCATTCTATGTTAGTCTGATTCAATGGCTCTAATAATCTATAATAATCTATTATCTTTACTTGTTCCTATGGTTTAAAGTCAATGTCTCTGAGCCATTTGAAACATGGATTACACCATGTAGAGAAGAGTGGAGTCCAAACCTCCGGTGGTCATAAACTCAATCTACTGAGGTGAATTAAGTATATTTCAGGTTCTACAAATTGAAAAAAGTCAAATGAGACATTTAAAATCTGACTGAAAAAGAGAAACCAACTTAACCAACAAAGTAATCTGCGGTGAATTGGTTTTCACCATTTTCCTTCATATTGACACTCAGCTCTTGTGATTATTGTGACTTTTCGATGGACAGTGTCCTACATGTTGACATCGTGGTAGTGAGACGTCTCAGGGTGTCGTAGATCACTGTCCTGGTGATCTACAGCACCCTGGTGTGGATTAACTGATTGACTTACGGATTCATGTGAACTCTAATATTAACAAGAAAGAAAATGTAAATGTTGTTCTACTCATCCTGATCCTAAGAACAAGAATGGGACTCAGTCGAGCACGGATCTGGTCTTTTTCATTCAGATCCACGAGCTGGCGAATAAGTGAAAATGTCAAAACGTCCCATCTCGTGGTGTTAAAGAAAGGGGAAAACTATTCTTGAATCCACCTCCTGATCTGGATTCAGGCCAAACCTTAATGGGCTCTTCCCTGATGCATACCACATCCTTCTATGGAGTTTCGTGGTAAACCTTCCGGTAGTTTTTTTTTCGTAATCTTGCTAACAAATGGACAGAAAGGGTTTAAACATGGCTGGTTATTTTGTCCATTCAGATGTGGTTGATGGTTCTCTTTTCACCTCCCCAGTTGATCAACATCAATGAAAGCTACATGTCCTTGTTGGGCGACAACGGTGAAGTCAGGGAGGACCTGCGTGTCCCTGAGAACGACATCGGCAAGGAAATTGAGTCAAAGTTTGAAGCAGGCGAGGATTTCCTGGTAAGTGTCACTTCGCTGCGGATCCCACAAATGTAGAAATAGATCTGAGGGTCACGAGATGCTTTAACGAGTCTAATTCCTGGTCTGTCAACATTTTGAATGTATTTGTAGTCACCTGAAACCAGACTGTATGTAAGTGATGTGTTGGCAGCAGTAAGAACACGCGTGACGTCTTGATGAGGCAGAAATGTTTCACTTTAATGTCACTCCTCTGAAAACAGACAGGATTCCTCCTCTTGAATTAGAGCAGAGAAGGTTTCAGATGACTGACTGGAACATGCTGTGTGCTCTCCACAGGTCACCGTGATCAGTGCCATGGGGGAGGAATGTGCTGTCGCTACCAAGGTCTTGCCCAACAAATAGGGAGACGGACTTTGCTGCCCAGACAACAAGCACCACCCACCACCAGTCTCTTGCATTCTCATCGGTTCTGTCACCAAAGCGTCGGCCTTCACAGACAACCTCAATCATTCTGTTGTGATTTCTCATCATTGATCTTATTTCTCTCCTTTTTTCGTTTTCTCCTCTCATTGCTGTTTGGGAATGTTCCACCGCGGCTCGCTGCGTGGTTCTCTGCCTGATCACTGAAGTTTTTGTTTGGCAACGATCTACTTTATATAAAACAACTTCAAAAATAATGATCGGTCGCTCGTTCCTGCTTATTTTTGCCTTCAAAGTGTTGGTTTTGCCACGCACATTCCTGAATGTTTAAATAACAACAGGATTCAGCTTTTGTATGATTATTTTTTTATATTCTTTAGATTGAATATAGCGGGTGTAAAACCTATTAGAGGGACGGGAGGGCAGCAGTTTGAGTTGTTGGGAGGGAGGGTCGCCCCTGTAGATACTAGATCCTGGTTTAGATTGTCCCACTAGCAGCCATATCGCTTTCCAGCTTGGCCTTTGCTCTGGTTCCTGAGTGGATTGTGTGCACCAAGATCAGATTTTTCTCCTAATCGCTGGGTTCGGTGGCGGCGAGGCACTTCTGAGCACTTGAGGTCCACCCCAGCATGTCAAACCTCTAAAACCAAGAAAAGACTAGTTTTATTGTTTTCTTCCCCCCCCCACCCCAAGATGAACAGAAACAAACTTCAGTGATTTCCTCATGATGCCAGTCTCTTGTCTGTGTAGAAGTTGGAGGGGTGTGAGGAGCCTGTGCGCTCACGCCTCTCGTTCTCCGGTCGAGGGCGCTCTGCTGACCCAGTCATACCCCCCCACCCCCACCCCACCCCCCAGTACAAAAGGAGTGTTCAATTTTGTTTTGAGAGGCATGAGTGTGTAGCGGTGTGGGCCTCCGAAATGTGTGAGGCGGTTTGCAGTGAGGTGTGTGTTTCTTTTGAGGGACTCAATCGGGTTCGGGGAGGGTGGTAGAGTTGCAAACTTTTTGTTCACTCGAGGCCTTTGTCACCTGACTGGAGATGGCAGAAATAAAATAATGAAACAAATGGACAAAAACTGCAAACTATGTCTGTCTGGTTTTGTTTCTATAATAAACCTGGTAATGAGAGTTTGACGAGATCCTTAAATAATTCACTTTGTTTACGTGTTCACGTGTTCTGCCCGAAGTTTTCTTGAGCTGTAAAGAAGCAGAAGCTCCTCGATCAAGACCAGCAAACTTTATTTTGAAGTTCTCCAGCATCCAGTGGAAATTGTCAACTCAGTTTTAAGTTTCTTTTTCAAAATACCATTTTATTTGTGCAACTACAGAACATTTACTTTCATTTTTACTGTTGATTGGAAGTAGAAGGTAACGTGAAACATGTCCAACTGTTCTCTGCAAGTCCTTGAGAAACCCGATACCTGGACAGATGGTGAAACGCTGAGCTCTCGTTCACTGCGTCTCTGGCGTTTTCTTACATTCACTGATGTTTTAAAACTGCCTGTGATTCAGCGTTTCTTCCAAACTGCAGATAACACGTTCAGACGCTTCCTGCTACACAACTAGAACATCAGAGTTCATATCTGCCAAGGCCCAACAGCCCTAATGAAACCACGTTCAATTTCAGTGGATATGGATTTTTATTTGGTTCTGCCACAAATCGCACACAGGCCACAGATGAAACAACCTGTGGTCGAGGTCAATGCACAAAATACAGAAAAACCAATGAAACCTGTGGTGCTGGTTTTATTTTCTCACTCCGGAGCTGCTTCTCTGCCATATATAATAATTCTGGTTATACAATAATTAAACAGGGGCTTTGGAGACTGGTGAATCTCCCTTGTAAAATGTATGATTTAATAATACATGTTTAAGAGAAAAACAAATTAGCATGATGCTCAATACATATATGTTCACTAGTCCACTTATTAACACAGCTCCTTTTTTTTCTGGTTTATTAGAAAACAATATGTGCTTGATGGAAAAACTGTTAAAATATAAATCTGTTGCATCAAGTTTTCTCTAAGATTTCTCCAAAAAGAATTAAAACAATTAAAATGAGCCTAAAAATCAACAACTGCAGGATGAGAGCAGTTTGACAGAAAAGTGTTTAACTATAGTAGAAGAAATAATCTAAGTTATAATACTAATAGATGGCATTCCACACTATTAACATGTATAAATATTAAAGTATAAATATGTAAAACAAAACATGGCCTATATTATGTATAAAATTAAAAATGTGAAAAATATAACTCAAGTATAGTTGAGCATGAAATTTAAAATATATAAATAAATAGGTATAAAGTATCAGAATATAATACAAAAAAAGTGAATGAATAAAGTATGAAAAATAAGAAATAATGAATATAAAGAACAAGAGCAGTTCCTGACATGAGTCCAGTTTCCTGCGTCTCTGTCCTTTCAAAAATAAAATGACATTGTGTGTCTGTATGAATATCAGTGGTGGTCAGAAGTGAATTGTGGTTTATAAAGACATACAAGGTGTGAATCGAGTACTTTCACTCCTGTAAGGTTTTGAATGGAGGACTTTTACTTTAGTTAAGGATCTGAATACTTCTTCCACTCAACAGATGGAAGTCAAGTCCTTTAGAGGAAAGCTGAGCGAACCTGAGAGCAAAAGCAGAAAGCCTGTGTTCGCTTCCTCTTTGGGAAGCTGTCCCTGTTACGTAATCCTCTCATTCTGAGGTGACGACATGTTTTGAGGTTAAGTCGTAACTGTGGTTCAGGTTCTTCTGCAGGAAACCAGTGTGTGTGAATGATTAACCAGCTTCTTTCAGTGTCAGGTTGTGTTGGAGCTGCAGCGGAACTTCTCCCAGCTTCCACGTCAGTTTCCAGGTGGAACTTCCTAAAGCTCAGTGATGTTTTCATGTTTAAATTCTGAAGCTTTAACTTTAATCTCAACTTTTCAAACTTTATTCTACTGAGTTCCGCTCTGACGCCTTATGTGGTAAGGACCTTCCGGGCTGTGCGCACCACGTCACATCCGCTTCCTCCTTTCCCTTCCGCTCTGTCAACATGGCGCCGGTGAGTCCAGCGCGCTGCCGCTGACTTTACTTCATTTAACGCGTCTTTCTGTGATCCAGCGCGTGTTCGTGTGTTTTATCGACTGTTGCTAACGAACACTTCGATTAAATCAAGTTTTCTAACTTTCAATCGCATTCGTCCCCACGTTTGCTCGCACGTGCTCCAGTTGACAGAACTCCATAGAGAAACTATGCGTTTTATGTCAAATCGCTGTTTCTCTCGCAGATAGTTAAAAAATATGCTATTTACAGTTAATCATCCTGGACTGTAGCGTTCACTAGTTCATTCGGCGTTTGTTTTATGAGCCAACAGTTTATTAGCTCCGGAAATAAAACTCTTTCAGTCTCACTCAAGTTAATGGTGAAGTTGTCTTGGACTGTTGGACCTCACTGTATTTATGCTTAGGTGATATAAGAATGATTAATATAACTTAATAGTCATTTAAAAGGTTTAATTTGTCACAAGCCTCTGTTTAGATCTTACAAATAGAAACATGTGTATTAAATGTTTTACGTTATTCTTTATGGCTTTTATGGCCTAATATTTACTCTAGACTAATCTGTGTTCAATGTTTGTTTCATAAAGAGAAAATACTGAATATACGATTACTAACGAATCTTAATTTTAATCCAAAGAGACAAATGAGTAATTTAGGTAATTGCAGCCTGACAGCAGGTGATATTAGAGGAAATTATTAAATAGTTAGGATAAGATAAAAACTTCATTGATCCCACACTGGTTCAATCCCCTTGTTACAGGTTCAATCCCCTTGTTACAGGTTCAATCCCCTTGTTACAGCAGCAGACAGATCAGAACGAAGTAGACAAGAGAACATAAAATACAAAAGAAGTCAACGTAATAATAAGAAATACAGAATATGTACCTAATATAGATGTCTTGTTTTTTACCAGCTTAAACTAAATGTGATTAAGAAATAAGCGAATGAGATGGTTTTGTTGTGATGTCACATTATTCACATTATTTCCGTCACAGATGAAACCGAAGAGACCAACTGTTGGTAGAAAGGCCAAGAAGGGAGCAGCCTGGAGGTTCACCTTGGACCTGACCCACCCTGTGGAGGACGGGATCCTGGACTCCGCAAACTTTGTAAGTCTTCACTGCTGTTGTTGACTCGGGTCATTTTAAGAAATAAAGATAAAGCTACACTGTTATAATCCAAAAGGTTACTCGACAGCCTCGTCTGTCCCATAGGAAACAGGTTAATGGAGCTATCGTTAACCCTGTGTGTGGACTAGGGCCCCCTTCCCTAGCTCCAACTTTACTAGGGTTCTCTTCCCTAGTGCGTCACTGTGCTCTGTTCAATAGGAAACCTTCCTCAAAGAGAGGATAAAGGTCAATGGAAAGACGGGGAATCTAGGGAACACCGTCCAGGTGGGACGCATGAAGAACAAGATCAACGTCTCGTCTGAGAAGCAGTTCTCCAAAAGGTGAGACGGGACGTCCTGCAGCTCCTCGACTTCAGAGGAACCTTTTTTTAATTTTTTATTGAGCACAGCATCAATGAAAATCTGTTAAATACACTCTGTCCAGGTATCTGAAGTACCTGACAAAAAAGTACCTGAAGAAGAACAACCTGCGTGACTGGCTCCGAGTGGTGGCGTCGGACAAGGAGACGTACGAGCTGCGTTACTTCCAGATCAGCCAGGACGACGAGGAGTCCGAGACAGACGAGTAAACGGCGGCAGCGGAGCGACACAGGTGTCTGTGTCAGCAGGTGCTGCAAGACACCAGAATAAATGTGGAAAACAAAGTTTTCTCTCCTGGTTTTTATTTGGGTGTCTAAAAATAAGATTATGCTCCTGAAGATATGACGTTGTAATGAACGACCCTAAACAACACACACGACGAGTGTGATGCTGATGAGATGAACGGTTCTTCAGATAAGAGACGGACAGATTCCGGGAATCGATAGATTTAAACACGTGGACGCTTTTAAACAAGACATTGAGTTTACAATATTTACATAATAATAACGGGGAAATAAAAATGATTAGATGTGGACAGATAAATAATTAAAACCGTGCATGTCAGTAATAAACACACCCGTATTCATTCAGATGTAGCGTTGGATGCTTGGGAGAGATGGACATGAAGGGACATCTGACAAGGTTTTCCTTTCACCACAGTATAAACACTTAGTTCATGAAGTGAGTCCCACTTCAGTCTCCAGAAGAACTTGTTACTATGACCCTCATGTAGGTGGAGTCACTGCAGGACTTGTATCAAGCTGAATTACTTTCCCTCAGGACCTGATCAACTAGGAGCTGGTGCTTGTAATGGTGCAGTACTGTAAATGTCCACTAGGCTGCGCTAAACACGTGTCAGCACATCAGACAGACAGAGACAGAAGGTGAAACAGCTGGAACTGAAGAACACGAACTCCACCAAGGCCCAACAGCCCGACACTGAACCAAGCTGCAGCAAGTCACTCAAATATCAGGCCTCTGAATGGGATTTAGCTTGTTCTTCATAAAGATCCATGAATTATTCTCTGAGAAATCAGTGAAAATGTAGAAAAGCATCGTATAACACGATGTTAAAGAAAGTGAAAGGATTCGTTGATTTTCTCTATTTTTTCCCCACACAAAATATATAAATGAAATAATTAGAGCGCTTTCAACAATAATGAATCAATGATGTATTTAACTGTAAAGATCCATAAGAAACCACATATGCATAATAACAAGCGATTACTCACGACCTCACACTAAGTACAGAACACATTTCACTGCATCATGTATCAGCAGAGTCAACAACCAAAATATACCAGAAAATCAAGTAAATAATAAGTTAAATGCAAAATAAATAAAGGAAAGCTTGATCCTAACTACAAATTAGTTTCTATATCATATGGAAAAGGCCCCACAGGAGAATACTAACAATAAGGGTAAATGCAATAAAACATTAAACCCACATTTGATGATCCTGCTACTCTGGGTTTTGTACTTTTTAGCCTGTTTTAGTCGGGACACTAATAAAAATCAAATAATTAGCACATAAGAAGAAAGGCCTGTCACTCAATCTCCTCTTCATCACACGTCTTGGTGCAGCAGACGGACACGACGACACATCTGCCCTCAGTCTTTGTTCTGCTGCTGTCAATCACTTCAGGCTGCCAACGGAAATCTTCATTCCTTTAAAATGAAAGGGATGTTTTGCTTTGCCCCTGTTCTGTGTGTGTGTGTGTGTGTCTGTGTGTGTGTGTGTGTCTGTGTGTGTGTGTTTGGATCCACTCCCGCTCACCCATCTGTTGTGTATAAAGCACACAGCCTCAGGAATGTCTCCACCTTTAGCTGCTCTGACGACGTCCCAACGCACTGGATTTTATTTTATTTCACACACACACTCAGCAGTTAAAGGCTCCATGGATACTTACCTAAAAGGGAGGAAACTAGAAGTTCAGCACAAAGATCTCATAAATCTGCTTTAATGTTAAGAAATACATCTCATTTTATTTGTAAAGCATGTTTTATACACTGAGGTAGATTCAAGATGCTGTTCAGAGACACAAAACGAAAACTGGAAATCTGAAAGCACAGAGGTTAAGACTTAAAAGATTAAAAAGAGCAGAATAAAAAAGTTTAAATAAACAAATAGGATTAATCTGTATCAAAATAAAATAAGTTGAGAGGGAAAAATAATACAACTAAAATAGAACTGTCGAATACGAAAAAATAACTATAGATCGAAACCTCAATCTTATATAATAGCTTAGTGAAAGTTCCTTGTGAATAAAAGTTTTAACCTCATGTCGCTCCATCTTATAGGTCAAACTAGAAAAACAGAGGATCCTACATTTCCCATAATGCAACTCACTGGCATCTTTTGTTTATCTCCTCCTGTCATAACGTCCAGTTTTTAACATTTACTAACAATTAAACTCAAGAAAATGACAAATCTCCTCCAGGAAACCAATGACCCCGAAACCCTGGTTAGTTTGTGCAGAACGCCACACGCCATCTCTCTGTGGTCGTAACGTTCTGAGATCAACTTTTCTAAATACAAGCTCCAGACCGAACCCAGTCCGCGGTCAGAGGTCGTATGTTCCGTGGATGTAATCTGACCCAAAGAGTCAGATTACGGAGCAGCCTGCAGACACAGATCCACTACGACCACAGACACCAGCTGGTTCGTGAAGCTTCTGACATTCTGATTGGTCGATGGTTGACCATCAGCCAATCCACCGAGCTTCCTGACATCACCTCAAACATGGCGGCTGCTCTGTGCCTCGAAACGACCTTTTCCTCCACTTGTTCTTGTTCTGCTGGAGCCATGTTCCTCACCTATTCGTATTCAAATGTTCAGCATGAGGTTCGTCTGTGTTCTGCATTAGTTTGGACACATTTCTTTAAAATTACACAAAATAAACTGTAGGATCTCTGCAAGATATTAAATTTGAACAATGTTTGAATGAAGTTTGAGCTCCTGATGGGACGAGGACACAGATCAAACACTGAATTCAAGTTTTTACTGTGAAGTCTTTGCCTTTATTTGGTTTAACCTTAAAACTCCCAAAACCCAAATTTATTGGTTTACCCATCATTGAAGAGACTGATCAACACACACACACACACACACACACACACACACACACACACACACACACACACACCTGGTCGGTTCCCACCCCTGCATACAAACAGAGAAACGTCACCCACAGCAGCTGCAGCTCACAGTGGACGTACACACACCTTCTGTATCGTCTCCTCCAGTAAATGAAAGATCACACACTCTGCTCAGTGTTGAATATTTTATCAGCCTGGTCACATGGTGTCAGGTTGAATGGTTAACGCTGCCGTCTTCACCAGTTCCTGCCGGGGAGCCGAGGGTCAGGAGGGAGACAGCGAGTCGGAGTGAGTCTGCTCAGGTGTGTATCTACGAACCGGGTGTTTCCAAATCATCGCTTATCGGCCTCCAACTGTCTCTGCTCTCCACTCTCTGACGTCACATTCAGCCAGGTGTGTGTGTGTGTGTGTGTGAGTGAGTGTGTGTGTGTGTGTGTCTGTGTGTGTGTGTGTGTGTGTGTGTGTGTTTTCCAGTGTGAATCAGTCGTTGCAGATTTTATCCCTTCGCTCCTCGACACTGTTCACTTTGAGTTTTGCTGTGGTCGTACTTTTTTTCCGTTGTGAAAGTAGATCCTCTGTGTTCATTAAAGTTTCAGAGAGGGAGTCTCGCTCCAGTGAGTGAGGAGAGCAGCTGACAGTATCACATCGTCGGGGGTTCTGGGTTGATATCGGACCTTTATTAAAGAGTCAGGCGTCCATTGCCCTTGTAGGGTCGTTGGGTGTAAGATTGACTTCTGTACGATAAGAACACAAGACCTCGATGCACTTTGTTAAAAACAACAATCTCCTCTCATGTTGAGCACCATTTTTCTTAAAGCCTCTTTTTATTTGGCTGCTGGACTGTTGTTGTCTGTTTTTACAGAGTCTGGACCTCCACTTTGTGTTGACTGACGAAGAGGCTCCTGATGAGAGTGGAAGAATGATAGAGGGAGTGAGAAACACGTTAACTTAGAACAGGTGATTGACAGGGGCTGTGATGGCGGCGTGGCTGAGCCGGGTGTCCCTGGGCGACGCCTGGTACAACATGTGCACCCGCCTGCTGCGAACTAAGCCTGTGGGCTCCATGGCTCGCGGCTCAGACGACCTCACCGAGCTCGGAGATGGGTCGGCGGCCGGTCTGGCCAAGGTGCTGACCACCGTGGACCTGGTGTCGCTCGGCGTGGGCAGCTGTGTCGGCACAGGGATGTATGTGGTCGCTGGGCTGGTCGCCAAGGCCATGGCCGGGCCGGGGGTCATCCTGTCGTTTATTATTGCAGCGGTGGCCTCGATACTGTCAGGTGAGACGTCCCTATAGAACCAAACTGAGTGAACCTCCCCTAATGACCCCGACTGTGCAGGAAGAAACAAACCAGCCAATTTAAATGTGCGATTGTCTTTAAGGTGTGTGCTACGCAGAGTTTGGTGTCCGGGTCCCCAAAACCACCGGCTCAGCCTACACCTACAGCTACGTGACGGTCGGAGAGTTTGTGGCGTTCTTCATCGGCTGGAACTTGATCCTGGAGTATCTGATCGGCACGGCGGCGGGGGCCTCGGCTCTCAGCAGCATGTTCGACTCGCTGGCCAATCACAGCATCAGTAACTACATGATAACACACCTGGGCACGCTCAGAGGACTCGGTCAGTACGATCTGTGTGTGTGTGTGTGTGTGTGTGTGTGTGTGCGTCTTAAGTCTTCTTTCTGTGCGTGTTTTGTTTGAAAAAGATGTAAAACACAACCCACTTGTGGCTGTTGTGTGTCCGCCTCAGGTAAAGGTGAGGACACTTACCCAGACCTGCTCGCCCTGTTCATCGCCCTCCTGGTGACGGCAATCATCGCTCTCGGCGTGCGTAACTCGGTGGGCTTCAACAATGTCCTCAATGTGGTCAACCTGGTGGTGTGGGTCTTCATGATCATCGCCGGACTCTTCTTCCTCTCTGCCGGCAACTGGGAGGGCGGCAGGTTCCTGCCGTACGGCTGGTCAGGGGTGAGACGCTGAAGCACTGAACGTGTTGGAGGCTACGAGTAACTACAAGATGAAATACAGTGATCAGTTGTTTCTGTTCAGGTGATGAAAGGTGCCGCGACGTGTTTCTACGCCTTCATTGGCTTCGACATCATCGCGACAACAGGAGAGGAGGCGAAAAACCCAAACACCTCCATCCCGTACGCCATAACCGCCTCGCTGGTCACCTGCCTCACCGCCTACGTGTCGGTTAGTGTGTGTGTGTGTAACACAAAGGATGGGGGTCACGGACCATCTGAACGTTTCATTATAGTGTCTGCTGAGAGGATGACCTCCATAAACTCGACTTCCCTCTGTGAAGGTGAGCGTGATCCTGACTCTCATGGTTCCCTACGACCTGATCGACGGCTCGGCTCCTCTCATAGAGATGTTCGCGGTGCACGGTTTCCTGTGGGGGAAGTACACGGTGGCTGTGGGCTCCATCGCCGGCCTCACCGTCTCCCTGCTGGGATCTTTGTTCCCCATGCCCAGGGTCATCTACGCCATGGCCCAGGACGGACTGCTGTTCAGGTGGGACGCTGAGACTCGCAAACCGGTTGAGTTTCTTGTTTTATTGTGTAACCCTGTGCTCACTGTGTCTGTAGGTGCCTGTCACACGTCTCTGCTCTCACCCACACTCCCGCGGCGGCGTGCTTGGTGTCTGGGATCTTCGCGGCCCTCCTCGCTCTGCTGGTGAGCCTCAGGGATCTGATTGAGATGATGTCCATCGGCACGCTGTTGGCCTACACCCTGGTCAGCGTGTGTGTGCTCTTACTGCGCTACCAGCCGGACGAACACACCGACACGCACCAGTTTAGCTCCGGTGAGGACATAGATGACCTGAAGCACCAGGACGACGGAGTCACGCCCACAAAAGACGACCAGATGCTGATCGAAGACTCAGGCAGGGACGGATCTTCGTCCTACCACGCTGGTGGGACTGAAGGAGAGGGAGACGATTCTGATTTCCACACAGGCCACGCCTCATTGCTGAAAAGGCTTCTGGGAGGTCATTACTACACGCTGAGGTTGCGGGTTGGAATGCCTGACGCGTCGGCCCGGCCCACGCCTGCCACCGGCCGCATAGTGACCAGATGCACCCTCCTCCTCTTCTTCATGTCCTTCCTCCTGTGGTCCACCGTGATATTTGGCGTTGAGCAGGGAACGGGGGCCGGGGCGGTGTTTTCGGGGCTGATGGCCACAGCGATGGCGGGTTCCATGGCGAAGCTTTTGATTATGATTATACAACAGCCAGAGAGCACGCGGAGACTGCCCTACATGGCGCCCTGCGTGCCCTTTGTCCCTGCTGCGGCCATCTTGGTCAACAGCTACCTCATGCTGAAACTGTCTCCACTCACCTGGGCCAGGTTCACCGTCTGGTGCCTCATCGGTGAGTTCAAACATCATTGGTTTTGAATGAACGCACGATAAACTGTTTCTGTAGAATATATTGGATCAGGCAGCTTTCTGAAGACCGGTTTGTAAGTTGTGCTCTAACGGTGGTTCATGGTTAATACTCAATGTTTTATGGACAATTTGTTATTCATAGACCTTTATCAGATACAACACACAGTGGCTCCAGTTTGCAACAACCTTGACAATTGTTGATGTTATTTCATTATTTCATTTTAGGGGAGATCCGTCGAGGAGGTTATGTTTCCACCCGTGTGTTGGTTTGCCTGTTAGTTTGCAGCTGGACAGATTACCATGAAGGATGTGGAGTCAGGGGAGAATGAATTAAATTTCAGGGGGCGGATCCAGGACTGATATTCATGAGTGTGTGTGATCTGGTGTGTGTCTGTTGGGCCCTGGCGGAGGTGTGAAGAACTGACGCTCATACACTAAGTTCAGTCTCTGTTTGATCTGGTGAACAGATGAAGTGAGGGGCTGGATTCCATGAAGGTGGATAACTCTGCCCAGGTGGACAGTTTTCTGACGTCTCCACCTGTCTCAGCTTTCACACTCTGAGTTAACACGTCTGTCCACCCTCAGGTCTGCTGATCTATGGCTGCTACGGAGTGTGGCACAGCACGCTGGAGCTGAACGCCCGCGAGCAGCAGGCGCACGCCAGCTCCTACCAGCGCTACGACGACCACCTGGACGACACCTTCTCCCCTGACGACGACCTTTGCCCCCAGGAACAAGACGAGAGACCCTACCAGGGCTGGTCGGCCCCGGAGGAGAGGGGGCAGCAGCAGCAGCAGCAGCAGAACCAGAATGAGGAGCAGAACCAGTATGAGGGCCGAGAGGGGGAGCAGTGTGAGGACGGTGGTGAGGAGTATGGATACCAGTCTGCACCAGGTCGCCGGCACACAGGCCGAGGTGACGGGTCCAGGGGACGGACCAATCACGGCTTCGATGCAGGCGAAGAGGACGACTGAATACGGGAGGTTTTCTGTTTTCAACTTCACTTCACATCAAACTGAGGTGAACGTGTAAAGAATGAATAGAAAGACTTATTTAATGTGAGACAATCAATTACTAACAAGTCATTTTTAGTAAAGTAAGCTGGTGTTTTGATGAGAGGTCCTGTTCCATCAGGCAGCTGCACTTCCTGGTCTGGGCGGGGCTTAACTCTACCAATGAAACAACAACTTCTTCTGCAAATACAAACCCGGAGCTGTCAGCCAATGACATTTAGCGGTGAAGCCTCAGTGGACTCAGTGTGGACGGAGCCTGGACGTCAGGGGAGCGGAATCGACAGGCTCCTCCCATTGCAGATGTTTCACTGGATGAGGTTCACAGCAGCCGCACACATATAGAACTTCAGAATTTACATTTTGCAAATAATAAAACATGGCGACACTGGATGTGACGCACTGCCCCTACTGTTCATCTGCGTATGGCATCTTGCAAACATGAAGAATTCCTTTCTGAGGCCGAGCACAACACACGCAGAACATGTGAGGCAGCTGTGGTGCGTACATGTTGCTCAAAGCAGGTATAACTCTCAACATGGCTGACCTTGTAGGATTCAAAGTTTTCTTTGCAGGTAAAGAATCCTACATTATTCTCTATTTCTTGTGGCTGTTCATCGTTCTCGCTCTTTCTCTCTGACCCTGAACGCCACATAATAACTCGCCTGTTGGTTTTGATCGTGTGCGTTCGAACTTCTCAAAATCTTGATCGTGACTTTTTGAAGCCCTGAAAGTCACTTGTGTTGTTTTCTGTTGTGTCTTCGAGTGAATGGCGTTAAAGTGACAGTGTTTGTGTTTCTCTGTGTCGTCAACAACAGATTTGTTGTATTTGTTCGTGTTGGAGGAATAAATGTGTCTTTTTGAGTGAAATGATTTATCCTGAGACTCTTTATTAGTAAAAATTGAACTTTTATTAGTTGCAGCACCAGACAAAAGCTTTTAATGCAGCTACAAAGGTATTTGATATTCTAATAGCAAAACAAGTGTTTTTATGGGTTAAATAAGAACCGGTCACAAGCTCTAAAATAACAGTTTAATACTTTTAAATGATGTAAAAAAAGAACTGAGAAAGCAACATACGAGACACACGATGAAATAAAAGTAAAATAAAGAATAAAATATGGTAGTTTGCATTAAAGCGTGTTCTGACATGTATTTATGTCCTGAGTCGCAGGTCGGTTCACTTCCTGTCTGTGTAACAAGCTGACTACATCGTTACAAGAAAAGTATTCGATCCCAAGTAAAACCCACTCAAGTGATCTTCGTCCGATAAAGCAAAACATTTCAATAAAAGGGGGGGCCACGGTAACAAGGTCAACTTGAAATGACAGAAACCATCTTTACGAACATTTAACGTTTACTTAGATTTTTTAGTTTGGTCCATGTCCCGTCTGCTAACATGGAGGAGGTGGGGTTTATAACTCTAACCGGCCTCTAGGTGGCGATCGAGGCGCTTTGGCTTCACTTTTGGGAGCTGTCATGTCGTCCATCTTTATTTACAGTCTTTTGTCCGTATGTTGCTGAACCAAGAGCAGTAGAAGTAATAAGTGCAGAAACATATGTGGATAAACGTCTTTAATTAGTGTGAATAGTCACAAAATGTCCTTCTTGTTCTTATCAGAGTTTAACTTTGTGAAACAATAACAATAATCTCATTTCACTGGCTCCACCCAGTGAGCTTCAATTCAACCAATTAGATGATTCCTGCCTTGATGTAAAGTATCTAACTGTGGCTGTTAACTCGTTAACACGTGTACTTAATCGCTCTGCATCAGCTAAATGAAAGGGAAACATCTAAATGCACAACTTGATTATAATCATGAACAGTCCATGAGACGACTTCCAGACCTCTACACCATGGCGCTCTTGGCGTGGTTGGCGGGGGGGTCCATCGGCGAGGCCGTCCCCCGCTGTCTGGAGTAGTAGAAGCTGTTCTCTCTGCTCGGGGTCCGCGGGTCGCTGCCGTGGCAACACAAGATCATGCAGCCGCCCACGAGGCAGAGACCGGAGCCGACCCAGCCGGCGTAGAGCGAGAAGCCAAAAGACATCAGCCCCTCGTCTTGGTGAGCGCCGATAGGAAACCAAACGGTGGATATGATGCCACACACAGCTGGAGGACACGTAGAGACAGAGGAGGTAGGGAAGAGGTGGGGTTTAAAGACAAGTGACAGTGTTAACGTCCTGCAGACTCACATCTGGACATGAGTTCATATGAGTTTCTCCCTGAGGCCGTAGAAAGGAACTTAATATCTCTACCACAGGAAGCAGGCAAGTCCCACACATCCGGTCAGGATGAGACCTTCATCCCTCCTCCCCCCTGACAGCTGCAGAAGATCTGAGGACTGTGTGTCCTCAAACTACTGTCCTCTACACCCAAAGCTACTGTCCTCTATACCCAAAACTACTGTCCTCTACACCCAAAACTACTGTCCTCTACACCCAAAACTACTGTCCTCTACACCCAAAACTACTGTCCTCTACACCCAAAACTACTGTCCTCTACACCCAAAACTACTGTCCTCTATACCCAAAACTACTGTCCTCTACACCCAAAACTACTGTCCTCTACACCCAAAACTACTGTCCTCTACACCCAAAGCTACTGTCCTCTATACCCAAAACTACTGTCCTCTACACCCAAAACTACTGTCCTCTACACCCAAAACTACTGTCCTCTATACCCAAAACTACTGTCCTCTACACCCAAAACTACTGTCCTCTATACACAAAACTACTGTCCTCTACACCCAAAACTACTGTCCTCTATACCCAAAACTACTGTCCTCTACACCCAAAACTACTGTCCTCTACCCAAAACTACTGTCCTCTATACCCAAAACTACTGTCCTCTACACCCAAAACTACTGTCCTCTACACCCAAAGCTACTGTCCTCTACACCCAAAGCTACTGTCCTCTACACCCAAAGCTACTGTCCTCTACACCCAAAACTACTGTCCTCTACACCCAAAACTACTGTCCTCTACCCACAAAACTACTGTCCTCTACACCCAAAGCTACTGTCCTCTACACCCAAAACTACTGTCCTCTACACCCAAAACTACTGTCCTCTATACCCAAAACTACTGTCCTCTATACCCAAAACTACTGTCCTCTACATCCAAAACTACTGTCCTCTATACCCAAAGCTACTGTCCTCTACCCCCAAAACTACTGTCCTCTACACCCAAAACTACTGTCCTCTACACCCAAAACTACTGTGTGTGTGTTTGTGTGTGTGTGTGTGTCTCCTCACCCATAAGGATGAACAGGACTCCTCCCACGCGTGCGCGGCGCAGCTTCACGGCCGCAGTGTCATTCTGCAGCCGCACGCACGACATCGCCATGACCACGAGCAGCATGGCGGGGAGACCGAGCAGGCACGCGCAGATCATCAGTGCACGAGACGTCTGCACGTAGGCTGAGAGAGAGAGAGAGAGAGAGAGAGAGAGAGAGAGAGAGAGAGAGAGAGAGAGAGAGAGAGAGAGAGAGAGAGAGAGAGAGAGAGAGAGAGAGAGAGAGAGAGAGAGACAGAGAGAGAGAGAGAGAGAGAGAGAGAGAGAACAGAGAGAGGGAGAGAGAGAGAGAGAGACAGACAGAGAGAGAGAACAGAGAGAGAGAGAGAGATCATCATCCAACCATCCATCCTCATCCAACCATCCATCATCATCTATCCTCGTCCAACCATCCATCCTCATCCAACCATCCATCATCATCCAACCATCCATCCTCATCCCCTCCTCCTCTCCCTCTCCCCCTCTCACCTGGCAGACTGAGGATCTGGCTGAGGGCGACGCAGTGGGAAAGCGCGGGGGAGATGACGCACTCCGCCCAGAGGCCCCTGGAGCCCAGCTCGTCCATGCGCACGCAGGTGGCCACCGCGTAGTCGCAGGTCCGAACCCAGTCGTTAGTGATCGTGCCGACGATGACCCCGACCCAGCCCGCGCAGCTCGCCGCGCCGCCGATCAGCTGCCTGCACATGTGCGCCATGTGGAGCCCCCGCGCGCTTTTACGCACTCCAGAAAAACTAAAAGAAAAGAAATTCGCTTCTTCTGGAGACTCGTGGAGGATCGTGGATTAATTCTCCGATTGCAAAAATTCAAAAATCCAATGCACAGTTTGAGAAAGTTAAGAAGAAGAAGAATTACGCACCAGAAAAAACATTCAAACTCAAGAAATAAAGTTTCCTCCTCAGTGAAAGTCTTAAAAAAGTAAAGATGTTAAAAACTACAATGAAAACCAGAGAGATGAATACAATTTGAATTCAATGATTTTAAAATCCCTTTTAAGGAGTCGAAATTAAATAATAATCCTGCTGTGTCCCGTCGGTGCGCCTCAGGCTGACGCTCAGAAAAGTGCCTAGAATAAGATTGATCGCAGGGTGTGGTGAAATCAAACCCTCCAGTCCAGAGGCTCAGCCAATCAGAGCGCACGGGAGACACTAACCTAAACCAGACACGCAGGGATGAGGCAGAAAAACAAAAAGCTGAATCCAGCAGCTGAGGCACAGATCTGAGGTCTGCAGCTCCAAACGCTTCAGGAGCTTTTACACCATGAATTCAAATCAGTGTTTTTATAGAAAACAGGTTCCTCCTCACCTGCCTCACTGTGGCCCCCTGCTGGTGTCCATCCATCTTCAAACATCAGGAGAAAACAACTTCTCTGGTTCATTCTTCATTTTATTAAATAAGTTCGAGCAGGAAACCATAAAAATGTGACAATTAAAGACACCAGCCTCCACCCTGATAGTGACTTCTCTTTTGTTTAATCCACAGACGTGTTTTTGTCCAGAATATAATGATATAAAACATTAAACTTTCATTAATCACTTACAAAGTCTACGTGTTGTTATTATTTTTTTCTTTTACACACACCGGCGGTTATGTTAGTTACTGGATAGATTTGCCGTTGACGTCACGTTCTAAAAAAACTAAATAGACAAATTTTATATATTAAATGTTCAAAATCCTTCGTGAAATAGCTTCAAATGTACACTCTCCTGCGGCATGTAAAATATACACAAAGTTACAAAACCCCCGCCCCGCCCCGTTGGTCTCCAGCTACCGTCACAGCGCCGAAACCGATTCCACTTCTGGGCTCCGGCGACTTCATGCGTCCGCACGTCTCCTCCGTCTCCGTCAGCTAAGGCCACACCTCGATTTATAATCTCATAAAGTACCGTGAATCTGTTTTTGTGACTTTGTCCTGTCATCCTCGGTGTCGAGCTCCTGTTTCCAAACTCTCTTGCTCTCTTCTTCATTTTCAAATTTCACATTTTTGTCTTTATTGCCAGTTTTCCTTCCACCTCATTCGTTCCTCATTTTTCCTCTTGGTCTCTCTGTTTTGTTCCCCCCCCCCCCCCTCATTGGTTTTTCAGCGCTTGATGTGAGCACAGATCTTGAGAGCCGGTCCCAGCTTGATGTTCATGCTGGTCATCAGATGGTCCTCGGTCAGCAGCAGCAGAGCCTGGCCGTCGATCTCCTGCAGCCGGAACGCCTCCGCCACGTCACTGCAGCCTGAACACGACAGAACAAAAGAATAAAGATAAACATGGTATTTGTACCACTGACTACATCACTGAATGAATATTCTTTAGTGACTATCTGGTTCGAGACCATACTTAGAAACTCTGTCGTCTCTGATTTGTGTTTCTGGGGTTTTTCCTCTAAAAAGACTTATTTCTTGTTTCTTACTGGACCTGATAACAGACCTGGACTGGAAGAAGATCTGGTGCCGACCTTTTTAAATATCTTGTTAGAAATGAAGGAAGTGACTTTCAAAATGATTGATTGATTTTACAAAAAGGACATTGATTGATTGATGTGGCCTCCTTTCATTTATTCTCCTCGCTGTTAAAACCGGATTTCAGTCGTAGAATTATTCAAAATAAAAAATGCAGCAGACTCATGAGTTTAAACTGAGACGCCGCCTAAAAAATCTGTTGACGCAGTGATTTGAACTCGAAGACGCTCGAGAACGAGTTTCAGCGTTTTGCTTTTTCTTCCAGATGTTTCACAGCGACCTCTGATTGACAGCCAGTGGTTAGAAGTATGTGCGTTACGTCAGCCGGCTGTTCGCTGCAGCGTTTTGCGAAACACTTAATTGGACGAGGGGGAGACGGAGAAGCGGCGATGAGCCCACTGTCGTCTGCTGACAATTAGGAGTCTTGAGTGTTAGTGTAAATCAAACTGACGGTTTTACCGGAGGCTGCCAGCGGGGGCGCCATGTGTGAGGAGTTTGTGTTTGAGACTAATTGTTGATTATCTACCTGGCAGTGTGTGTATGAAGGCAGTCACGTCCTCCACGCTCCACTGAGAGGGGGCCGGCTTGAATGTGGTCGTGGGTGTGGAGGTGGTCGTGGCAGGTGCGGACGCCCTCCTCGCCCTGCGAGCCGCCCGCCGCTCCATCCTCGCTGTCACGGCAACGGCAGGATCCTGCTCTCCTCCATCTTCACCTTCCTCCTCTCCTCCTCCCTCCATGTCCTCCTCCATGTCCTCCTCCTCCTCTTCTGCCGCCGGCGGCCTCTCCTTTCCCTCCTTCTCCCGGCGACCTGCGCTCCACAGGTCACGAGGCTGGAGGGAGTCATGGGAGAACTTTAACAGGTAAGAAAGTTTGTGTTAAGCTTGATAATCAGATTTGATACAGTATCAATACCATAGAATAAAAATAATCCATTATAAACAAACATTTTGGAGATTTTCCAGAGTTCATGTTGAAAGAAATCTTCAAAACACAATGGCTGGTTGTTGTAGTTCTTCTTATGACCACCAGAGATCGCTGTAGTTAAATGTTCCTGTGTTAATGTCTATAAAAAATCCAGTTGTTGGAGTTTTGGAATTAAACATTAAATAATATTAAATTAATAATTATATATATCATTTTATTTGACCGCATTTGTGTTTCCTGTTGAATGGAACAAAGTGAGTTCATCTCTGTGTTGCATGTTACTGGAGTCCAGGGTCCCTACCAGCCGCAGTAACAGAGGTTTCCCAGGCACCGACTCGGCCCGGTTCAGAGCCGGCCGGGGCCGCTCGGACCGGCTGCCGGCGCTCAGAGCCCGCAGGCGCTTGGTCAGACGTACGTTGAACCTGTCGGAGAAACAAACAAACGGTGTTGTGGTGAAGCTTCCTCGTCTGCTGCGTTGATTCATCTCTGAACGTGTCTGAGCACCACATCCTGCCAGCTCGGCTGCTGCGACACCAAACCACCTTCAACACCGAAAGGGTCACATGACTCCACCTTCCCTTTCTTTTTGCTGCAAAGCCAATGAAACCAGGTCTCACCCGCGCGCACAGGAAGTGGAGCAGAAGCGTTTGGACCGCATGAAGTTGTGGGCGTGGCCTCTTTTCCCACAGAACTGGCAGTGAAGCACCGTTCGGTCCCTGGGAGCCGACCCTGTGTGAGTGACACAATCATGGTCGACACACACATTCTTTGGATATTTACAACATGCATCCAGTTATTCCTAATAGGGACGACTGGACTTCTATTGTCAATTAATGAGGTGTTGAGACTGGACATGACAACCAATCAAACGTTAGACCAACAACTCTACATTTTCCAAAATACACTTTACACGACAGCAAATCATTTTCCAGTCAGTGTAGAGTTGATTTACAAGTTTCAAGTGTGTCGGGTCTGTCCGTGTCGTTCTTACTCGTCCCGGGGTCGTCCGTGTCGCCTCCGTCTTCCTCGTCTGAGTCGGTGGAGTGCTCGGCTTGTTTCGGCGTGTCCGTCACAGGCAACGCCGCCCTGCCATTGGTCCCGTTCACTTCCTGTGGCGTTGTCACCTGCTCAGGAACCAGCAGGGACGAACGGTTCACCTGCACGACGACAAGGTGAGAGTCATCATCATCGTTATTATTATCACTATAAGACGTTTGTAAGCCTTTGTGAGGATTGGTCCTAAATATTAAAAAAATGTTCCGTGGTTGTCAATGCTCAGGAAACATGAGCAAGACTTTTCTCCCACTTTGCTTTGTAACAGAGGGTTTTCAGTGTGTGTGTGTGTGTGTGTGTGTGTGTGTGTTTGTGTGTGTGTGTGTGTGTGTGTGTGTGTGTGTGTGTGTGTGTGTGTGTGTGTGTGTGTGTCCGTACAGGAAACGGTTGGAGCCCCTCCTGGATGACGAACCCTCCACCAGGTGAGTCAGAACCAGTCGTCCCTCAGGCCACGCCCTCGGCTCCCAGGGGCTGCCGAAGCTCTCTGACTCGTCCTCTGATTGGCCGTGAGGCTCGCTCTCGCTCTCCGCCGGGTGCTGCGACTCTTCGACCGGTTCCTCGACCTTTTGGGGCTCATGCCGCGACGGTCCCAGGTCGGCCGTGTGGGCGCTGTGAGTGGGGAGGAGGAGGGGAGGGTTTTCTGCGGCGGGGGTGATGAAGGGTGAGGAGGGGGGGGACTGGGAGGAGAGGCTGGACAGAGCTGGAAGGAGACGACGAGAACACATGATTTAAAACAACCTCAACACGTTCATAGGTTATTTTATGATTGTGTGAAAACTATTAAAAATATAACTTATGAAAAATGGTTGTAATTTCAGCTTTTAAGTAACTTTCATATCAGAATAATTAAATATTAAACAACAGTAGATTTCCCATTCCCAGCATGCAACATGGTTATTTGATAAGAGGTCATTTTCTATATGACCATGTGTATTGAGCAGTGGAACTATATGAGCAAACTGGATGCCCCGTTCAAAGTCAAACTAAATAAACGGATCCATTCTGCGCTGGGAGGCGATGAGTGGAACTATTCACTAATTATGTTAAAGAAACTAATGAGCTCTGATGAAGCGGTGTGTCTGAGTCGGGGTGAAGGTACCTGACTGGTTGTCGGACTGCGTGGACATGTTCTCACAGAAGTCCTCCTGACTGACGGCCTGCGGCTCTCGGTGAGACTCCTGCAGCCTTTGGACGGACGCCTCTGGGACAGGAGGCGGTCCTGGGACGGGGGGCGGGACTGAAGCCTGGACCGGGGCCGAGGCCAGAATAAGACCCAGGGGGGGTTTGAGTTCCACGCTGGAGTCTTTAACAGCATCAGGCGTCGGGATGGGATCCGTGTTCTGGTGCTGATGGAGAAGCTGATTGGTGTTCAGCTTCTCAGACCGGTCCATGGCGCTCTCTGCTTCCTCCTCCATCTTCTCCTCTTCGCTGTCCTCTCCTCTCTCTCCGTCACCCTGACCTTCCTCTGTCACTTCCATTTCTACTTCCTCTCTGCCCATCGCAGCTTCCTGCTCTTTCTGACTGATCTCCTTCTGGGTCGGGAGCCGTGCTTTCTCCTCCTTCGCTCTCTCTCTTTGGTCATCTTTCTCCACCCTCAGGTCGACACTCCCCTCGTCTCTGATTCCGTGTCGCAGCCCTCGCCCTCGGTCTCTCTGCTCCTCGCTCTCCTTCGTCTCTCCTCTCTGGACCAGAGTTTGTGACTGAGCTCCAGCTTGACTCGGCGGAGAGGCCGGACTCAGGAGAGACGGAGGCGAGGGCAGAGGAGAGGTTGTTTTTGGCAACGAGGGGTTGAGAGGAAGAGGAAGCACATCTTCGCTGCTCAGGGTCCGCCTTGATTGGCTTGAAAGCTCCGGCGGCTCTGCAACCGGAGGTGGCGACTGCACCGATGCGTGGCCGTACACTCCGGGTTGAGGCTGGCGGCCGGAGGAGAGGGCAATGATCTGCAGCTGCCGCGCTGCAGACGGTGAGTGCTCGAAGGGGGAAGAAGGATTGGTCATGGACAGCGAGCTGTGCTGTGATTGGCCGGGACCGAGCACAGTTTGAGTTAATGGACAGTTCTTCAGTCTGCACAGCGGCCTGCTGATGATGGGAGGGGCCTGACTGGAGGGAGCAGCAGCGATTGGCTTGAGGATGGAGGTCTGCCGGGGCGACGTCGCTCTGTGACCGTTTGGAGAGTGAAGTCTGGGCCTCAGAGGGACGGCTCGGACGGGAGAGTAGAGAGCTGCGGAGGAGGAAGAGGAGGAGAGACGGGATGAAGGACCGACTGAAAGTGAGTGAATAAAACAGACCATAAATATAAGGAACACGCCCAGATCCTACTTTTACTGTTTATATGTAATTACTGAGTAAAGTATCTCTGGCTGTCCAGTCACTTTGATTCAGATATTCAGACATACATCTGAATACTCTCGTCTACAGGCTGAATGAAAGGAGCCTCGTTGAATTTCCTCCCTCATCAAATACTTGATGGTATTTAATTTGCATCCAGCTCACAGCCGAGGTTTGAAACACCACAGTGAAACTTTACCATCATCTGTTGAGTCAAAAACATGATAATACTTCACCATATTTTAATTTCAAGTCCAAACTCTTGCACAAAGACACTGCAGTTGATTTTAAATAACACTTTTAAATATGACAAGAGGATCAATAATAAACTGTTTACTCGTGTAATAAAATAAACTATAAATTCATTTTCCACCACACTTCCTTTAGCCTCAGGGACCTACTTGGAGGCGGGACAGAGAGGTGGCGGCAGGGCGTGGTCGGGCTCTCCGTTGCCGTGGTGCTGGGCTGTGGTCGTGGCCTGAGAGGGGGGAAGAGCGGCGCGTGAGGGCGAGAGAGGGGCGGCGGAGCTGAGGAGGTGGGCTTGAGACGGAGCGTCGGGGGGATGGCGAGGGCCCGGGGGTGAGGAGGCCTCAGGGTGAGACTCTGGAGCTGAGGGGGAGAGAGAGAGAGAGAGAGAGAGAGAGAGAGAGAGAGAGAGAGAGAGAGAGAGAGAGAGAGAGAGAGAGAGAGACATCTCTTTACTTCCTGTTTTCATTCAAGGTGTTCTCTAAACCCCTCCCTCAGACGGGGAATATCCAATCATAGCTTGACAGCCGACATCCATCCACCCAACCATCAGTTGGATAGAAAAATATCCGTTAACAAAAATGTTTGTTTTGTTGTAAAACATAAATCAGCAGAGTTTTTGAATACATTTGCATTTTAGACGCAGGAAAAGTCCCATTCGCTCGCTGCTCACCTGAGCGGAGGCGGGGCTAGAGGACGGGGAGGAAGAGCAGGAGGAAGAAGAGGAGGAAGATGGGGCGGGTCGCATGGCAGAAGTAAGAATCAGCTGCAGCAGCAAGAAAAGACAAGAAGGGAAAGATGGAGAGAACAAGCGGAGGAGGAAATAAACAGAGGAGGGATTAAAGCACAGAGACAGTCGAGCAGAACCAAAACAATTGTTATTAAAACTTTTCTTTTCTTGGCGTTTATTTTTTTTACAGAACCATTATTTCTTTTGTCAACAGGTGAAAAACTAAGTAGAAGTGGTCGATGTGACTTTAAATCATACAAATTAGCCTCAGAGATCATTTCTTACTGAGGTAGCTAATGATGCTTCCTTGTTACAGTAAGACGGAGAAGATGGAAACGATTCTCAACTCGCAGTGTGTGTGTGTGTGTGTGTGTGTGTGTGTGTGTGTGTGTGTGTGTGTGTGTGTGTGTGTGTGTGTTTACCATCTGAGCTCTAAGCAGCACCTGGTCTGGGCCAGACCCTTTGAGACCTTTCCCCAGGAGCAGTGTCTGCTGGGATACCCTCTGCCTGACAGGGGAGGGGATCTGATTGGCTCGCACAAGACCAGGTGAGACCACAGGATGAGCCTGAGACACCTGGAACAAAGGGAGGAGAGGAGAGGAAACGAGGGAGGAGAGGAGAGGAAACGAGGGAGGAGAGGAGGACACAGGAATTATCACAGATTGCTTGAATGACATCTGGTCTCTTCCACATGTAAACAGTTGTTTCTTTGTAAAATACTGAATTGAACTGAACAGCAGCTGTTAGCAAACACAACAGGGTCAGTAACACTTGATTCTCCGTGTTGTTTCTACTCTGGTGGCTGA